>NW_023606476.1:0-60001 GCF_013339745.2 Dermacentor silvarum
TTCCGACTTAGAAGGAGGCGTGGTGGTTCAAAGAATGCAGCTTCGTCACATATGCGGTTGCAGAAGACTGGGAGCAAAATAGCTGATGTCGGCGGAATTTCTGTGTCCTCTGTTATGACTGGTTTGTGGGCGGCTTGATGAGTGTGGTTTTGGGGCGGGTCACACAACGGGAAGAGCTCAAGTTCAGATCTGGCACAATCAATAACGGCGTGATTACACGTTAGAAAGTCCAAGCCAAGTATGATGTCGTGCGAGCAGGATGAAAGGACGATAAGCTCAACAATATAGAGTTCTTTAGCGATGATAAGTCGAGCAGTGCAGGCGGCTATAGGCCGAACAGAGTCTCCATTCACTCTACACAAGGGCATCATCTCAAGAGGCGTAGTCACTTTTCGAAGCTTGCGGCAAAGTTTGGCATCTATAAGAGAAACGGCAGCACCGGTATCTACAAGAGCATACGCATGGGTGCCTTCAACAAAAACTTTGACAATATTCGACGGCAAAGTTCGAGGACTTGAGCATTTCGACAGCGCAGTTCTTGCCTCTTGAATTGCGGGGGCTAGTTTCCCTCAGTTTCAGGGCCTGGTCAACGACGCATGGGTGACAAGGAGCGGCGACGGGGTGAAGGTGAGCGATGAGACGTGGGTTGCGGATAGTCACGTGAAGACGTGCTTGTTTGGGGATCCGGACTTTCATAACGAGAGCGGGGACGATCCTTGTAGTTCGATGAACGGGCGTCTGGGTATCCTGGGGCGCGACGACGGCAATATCGGGCGATATGACCAGGGCCGCCGCATGCAAAACAGATCGGCCGGTTGTCGCGCGTTCGCCAGGGATTTGCCGTGATGGGAGCAGCCCATTTCACGGACGGCTGAGTCGGGGCTGCAGCATACGACACACCATGAAACGGCGAGCGCTGTTGTAGCTGCTGCCGCTTTACTACCTCAGCGTAACTAAGAGGCGCGGCGAAAGGGTGCTGCTGCATGGGCGCCGGCGTGGCCTCTGAAATCTTTTCCTGAATGACGTGTCGAAGCACGGGAGCCAACGGGAGCCCGGCGACCGTCGTCGACGTGGACGTGTGTTGTTCACGTAGACCACCTCAAGCCGTACTTCGACCCTCTTGTCCCCACCTGTTAAATCGCCAGGATGGCTCCACCTTTGCCGACGGGGGCAATTATAATGAAGAGAATGAAATCCCGGGCTCAGCGATCATCGCTCAGCCCGGGATGTCGCTCTAACAGATAGCTCTCAATCAGCCTTCATAAATAACTAGTCGTCTAATCCTCTTCCTGCAACATCAGGTGTCCCACAAGGCTCCGTTCTCGCCCCTCTTTTGTTTTTGATTTGTATGAACGACCTCCCACTGTATGTATATTGCCAAATTCGAATGTTTGCTGACGACCGCGTTATCTACCGACGAATAACTAGCACTGCTGATCAAGAAGCCCTCCAACAGGATATTAAGCACATCGAACAATGGTGTGAAAATTGGCTCATGACCCTTAACCCTAGCAAATGCAAGCTCCTTTCCATTACCCGTCGACAAAAGATTCATGCATTTCCGTACCAAATCGCTAACGAATCCGTATAATCCGTATCGTCTTTCAAATACTTAGACATTACATTATCTAATTACCTAACATGGAATGCACATGTCGCTAATGTGATATCATCAGCAAGCAAAACACTGGAATTTCTTAAACGTCATCTTCGCGTCACCCCACATCACGTGAGATTGCTCGATTACAAGTCACTCATTCAACCTAACCTAGAATACGCATCTGCCATATGGGAGCTGCTTTACGTTAACCTCTTAAAGATCTAGAAGCAGTCCAAAATCGCGCTACAAGGTTCATCCATTCTTCTTATTCGTATGATGTCAGTGTTGCAGCTTTGAAAACTAAATCTGCGAATTCACCTCTCTCAGTTTGCCGCCGCATAGCCACTCTATTACTGTACCACTAGTTCTATTACTCATCACTTAATGGTGCACCTTACATCATGCCAGCATCGCACATTTCTCACCGCACCAGCCACACCCTTCAAGTTTTTCGTCGACGGGTCCAAACTGTGACTTTTTCAGCTTCCTTCTTTCCAGATGCAGCTAAAGTTTGGAACGGCCTTCCCCAACATATCGTCGACATCACCTGTGCATTATCATTCGCTGAAAATTTAAATAACATTTTCTGTATATAAACACATGTGGCATTGTCATTCATGTTTTGCTGACCCCACCCCTTATGTATTATCCCCACGTGGGGTCTTGAAGGAAAAAATTGAAAATGAAAATCAACTTGAACTTGAACGCGAACCTCTAATATTCCGTATTTCTCGAGATACTGTTGTAAATATAGTAATATAAACTTGTGTGTAAACGTGTTGGGCGCGGGTCCCAGCCCCACGTTCCCTCATTCCTACTTCGGAATGGATACCACAAATTTTTTGACCCCCAGACGCAACAGGGGGCATTCTTCTCAGCCGGTGAACAAGTGTCCCAGGATGCAGTAAAAGGTCCTTTGGGCTCTCTGGCTTTTCTGAATCGACATTGGGACCGCGTCGTTGTCGAGATTTTTTTCCTGTGTCTGTTTTCACTGAAATATTACTCTTTTGTAGTTGTCGACCGGCGCAAGACCTGCTCGCGTTGTCCTCGGTTTCGTGAACGTTGTGGCTATTCTAAATTGTCCCTCGAGTTTCATACGTCTTTGCTACGCGACTTGATGACTTTATCATGCTTGTGCTGTGGCACGAAGTGCGCTGGCGCTATCGAGTAACCGCATGGTTAATCAACACAGCAGTACCGTTGAAATTTCCTCATAGATGGGCCCGATGTTTCTAACCGCGCTGGTAGAGATTGTAACCGCGCTGGTAGATGATTGTGGCAAATTCTAGGATTTACCACATCGGTGTTATCGTATCTGGAAGATTCGATGGCGCATGTATAAATCTGCGGCCGTCACCGTCAGTGAATTCCGTGACCAACGGTAGTGGCCGTTGCTATCGTAGTTTCTAGCCTTTCTGGGAAAAAGTACATTCCACCTTCAACACAATGTGACATTATCAATACCAAAGTCATGCCATAAACGAAGTGGCCGAGGTTATATCACAGTAGCAGGTCATTAGCGCGGGATAAACGTAAACATGATGCGGATAAACGTAAACACGTAGCGGCCACGCCGGCATGGTAGCGGCCGGCGTGGCCGCTACCATGCCGGTCACTGTCATTTATTTTCATTGGCAACGCATGCGATTTATGCGTTGTCAGCTTGAAAATATATAATTTGATTCAGGAATACGATCACTTCTGCGCGATTTCACGCGACTGGGCACAGGACGCGCACAGGGCACCTGACTGTGCGCAGCGCAACAAACGGCCTGCGACGCGTCTGGTGCCAAGACGCGAAATCGCACGTAAGTGATCGCGAAAGCGATCGCTCGAGGATGCCTCGAGGACATCAGCCACCAACGACATTTGACATCATCTGACATGACAAGAAAAAGCAGGATATCGGGTACGTCATATACGCGTCAGATGTCGTGCTGACATGGTTGAATTCCATTTCAGAAAGTTTGTTTCGGCAGACGGTGCTCCTCTTAATTCTCCTGCTGTGCCGAAGGAGCGGGGTGCGGCAGGCGCATGAAAATGCACGCCACCTGTGACCAGCGAAAAGCTTCACACGAAAAGTAGCATTTGTTGGTCATAAGGACAATAATTAAGCTGATGTACAATCGACCAAAAACGTTTACAGACCAAGGGATCTGACAAAAAGCTCAGTATCTCCGCAGCCTCAAAACGCAGTCTGGTATTCTCATTTCCAGGCTCTACTGGTATATGAGAGCAACATTGTGATGTACGATTTTACTGGCTACTTCTAAAGGCTGCTCAAATATTTAGCGTTTTCTGAGATCCCATGGTCCGTAAACTTTTTTTGTCGATAGTACGTGTGGCCATTACTCATCTCAACCAGTGCATTCATTTAACATCACCGGTCTATATATAGTTATAACGCATCAATTTCGAGCTGCCACCCAAGCATACGACGCAAAGACGGAGCGAACACGGGCTACCTGTGACGCCTTCGCTAATTGAAGAAGAAAGGTCGCAGTTTTGCACGAAAGGCGAAGCGCCCATTGCGATAGCAAAATAGGAAAGCGCTATTTGAAGTAAGGATAGTAGTTTTATCGGCTGCAGAAACTGAGACACATTCGCTTACTAAGTGAATTAACAAGCATGGTGTCTCCGCGCACAAGCAAACATGAATAGATTACACTCGATCACCGCAGGCAACCACTGTCAAAACGCTGGCGGGAGCAAGCGCGGCAATAGCAGCGAGCGAAGGATCGTGCGGTCTATCGCTTCAGCGGAAATTGAGCGGTGAAAACACAGCGCATACAAAGGTAAGATCCGTGGGGAGATCGCTTCAAGGATACGGTGCGTGCGACAGCTAGGACCCGCCCAAAGTACAAGTACTTTGGGCGGGTCTAGAAGCCGCACTCCCTCTCTCAAGCGCTGCCGTCCCGCTTTCTTCTTTTCGCGTGATAGATTGAGTCGCCAGTTCCCCTTGCGCCCGGTCCCAAGTTAGGCATTTGGTGCCGATGCAAACGTCGCCTCCCCTCCCTGCCTCCCTCTCATCCCCCATGGCCTTTCGCGTGACGGAATAAGTCGTGTTTGCTCTCCGCCGTGCGTTCGCTCTCACTTGGACATACAGCATATGGCGCGCGGCGGTGATTTTTGTCGCCCTTGGAGTTTTTACGGAACCTCACAGCGACGGCCATGGCGACGACGACGGTGGCGCCGAGGGCAGAAATCCGCTTGGAGTGTTCATATAATTGCAATCGCATTAAAAAGCGATATCGCCACATATACGCATGCGAAAAGTGTTCGCATCGCTTGCGCATAAAGGTGAGCCGAAAAGGCACCGCAATGTGTACGAATGAGCGTCTGCAAATTCGCGGACAACGTGCACGGACCACGATGAAGATACCATGCAAGCATGATCGAGAACGCAGCTGGGAAGAAGCATTCATGGGGCACTGACACACACACACACAAAAAGATTCAAATGGTTCGCCGCTGCTCCTACGGCACCGCCTCGCAAGGCGCTAGAACCCTAGTAAGATAACGCTAGAAATAATGCAGTCTATGATCCACGCACCGCGCCGACGCCGGGAATGGCGCCGAAGAGTACGCGAGCGCTCACTGAAGTCCAAAACCACGTCACCCGGGGCTGCGCGCGCTAGCGTTCGACGCCAGCCAGTTGGTTGAGCTATAGGTAAAAGTCCTCTAGCGGCCTTGTTGCAGTCCGTCAAGTCCCCACAAAAATGGCGGCGACCGCTCATCACCTCTTTTTGACGTCTACCAGCAAGAAACTTCCAGAGAGCAGCCGCATCAAAATTGTCCTGACTGGCTCTGGCAGCCCGCGGGTAGCCAGAAGTGGAAAATCGAAGCCCAGTTTTTCTGCTTTCTACGGACGGCAAGGCCTAAGCCAAGACAGCGTGTTCATGCCGCCGCCGAATACCGGCCGCCCTTACCCCAAGCATTGAGCACAGCCTAGCACTGCTTTCACATAATGCTGGTGTTATTCCTTAAATACAACAAACAGGTTGGCGTTGAGATAGGTTAAGTACCTGGTGAGCGTCCTTTGCGACGACATGATAAACGAGTGATCGAGATGGGAACATTCCATAGCAGACGACATGCGACATACGACTTTCTCCGCGTATGATACCACCTAATGACAAATGAAAAAGAATGAGGCTAATAATTTGTTTTACATTTCTCAGAACACATTTACTGTGCAGATTATACGTTTTATGAACAGAAAGGTTTCAGTATGTACATTTACTTAAGCACCAGAAACATTCTGCTGTGAATATATTGTCCGCAGCAGAAATACACGGTGGCGACGCAACAATCCAAGGCTGCTATCACTCGTCAATTAGGTGGGTCCTCACGGGCATTTACCAAACTTTGTGCACAGCTGGCTTAGTGGCGTTGCAGGCGAAGTAAAGCCGAGCTACTTGCGCGATCGCTGCAGCTTATCTGCAAAATAGGTGCAAGTTTGCATTTCGTACACAAAACATTCCCCGACGATTTCGATACTCCCTAATGCGAAAATTGAGCGCAGCTGTATAGGTGTTTTCATTTCGCGACACATTCGCTGGCGCGGGAAGTCTGTCTCGGGCGGCACGTTGCGAAGGGAGAGAAGTGTGGCGCGTTAGCGTCATCAATCTGAAGATCGCGAGAACCAGCGCGTGCGTTGCGCGTCGGTGCGATTTGCAACAGCCCCACCGACGAATCTACCACACGGTGCGCCCTACTCTGGCACAATCTCGTAGCCATCTTCGCCGCAATACGCTTTTCTTTTCAAGCTTTCGCCATCGCCTCCTCCGCTTTCCGCTTTATGGTTCCGCTGCACCCTCCTCTCCGCTTTCCTCCTGACGTCTTTCATCACCCATTGCGATCCACGTTCGCTTTCATCTTTCGCTGTCCTCGTTCGCTCGGTTACGCCTCGAACGACGCGCGCTGCAGGAACAGGCGCCTGAAAGCTGCTCCCTAAAATTGGTGACGTGCCAAGGCGCTACGATGGATACGACACCGGTTTCGACCGAAGGCTGCCGGACATATTGGCCGACACTTGCATAAAGGAAATGAGAATACGTAGAGTGGTACCACTGTTATTACCTGTTATGCCAAATTGTAAGGGGCGACCACAACGACACTGCATCGTAAATAAAGACCTTGCTCTGTTGCCCGTAAGTACAGCAGGCCTCAGAGTTTTCATAGAAATGTACATGATATCTGAGTAGAGCCTACAAGGGACAGCGTTTCACAGCAATTATTGAACACGCAAAGTACATGCACAATTGAGAGTACAAAAAACGGGAACCAGGCATTCAAATTCGTTGTAACAATCACCTTTACGATACGGCATACTACTTGCAGTTTCGAAGCGTCCCGGCCGCTCACATATCGCGGATTGTCTCTGTGTGATGCGACGCGGATTCTGCGTGCAAATCGTGATAATTCACAACATTTTGTCACTATTTAATGACAGCACTGCGTGGCTTGCATTCTACTTGAAGAGAAGATTAACATCGTCAATGTAAACAAACGTGATGTTCTGGTCAATCCGTATTCAACAGCGGGAAGTGGCGTTTGTAAAGTTAATTACCCCGAATATGCGCATTGGCTTTATTAGAACGGCAAAATCTGACAAAGCAGCCTACGGAATGTAGAGAAATCAGCGGTAAACTTCAACGGCAGCCACGTGACTGAGGGTATATGGCTGTAATGTCAGTGCACTTCGATAATAAAGTCACACGACTGTTTGCCTACGAGTCTACTCCTAGCGGTGCGCTGGAGTGGACTCGTCGCGAGACGGTCTAAAGATTATATGCGTCGACGTCCTGTCAGAGGAATGGCTACACTATGGAGACCGCTGCTGCGGGAAATCGGCAAACCGAAATCGGTGTCGTGCCGGCCTGGTATGGCAGCACCTTAACAAAAATAAAATATTGCGAGAGGATGCCAAGCAAAAGAGCACAACGCGCGGGCCTGACGCTAACAGAGCAATACGAAAATGTAAGCTTTTCAGTGCCCCCATCGTTTTATTAACAGCTAGTTAACCTTTGATGTACTATGGAGAATGCGACCTTAGTCTCATGGCTTGTGGAGCCTCCCTCTAAAGAATGTGAGAGATTAAAACGACCTCAGACGTTCACGACAAGCCTTGCAGAGGGTTATGGCGAGTTCTGTGGCCTTTCATTGTTATGAAGATTTGTTGAATCCCTAGCCGTCACACTCTCTAGAATTTCTCGCGAAGGGAAGCTTTGTGACCTTTCCAAACCGATAGGTTAATTTCTCAGCGTATGCGTTTAACTCTTTCGTTAGAATGAATTTTCGATTTGGAATGTTGTCAGGACGTCTCTTTGCTCCTCTGAGAGCAATGAAAGGTTATTCACTTTGTCGATGCTGTTAACAAATAATAAAGTGGGAAAAACTTTATGTGCTTCGCTTCTAATGACTTATGACCTAATAAGCGCGGTGGCACTACGTGAGTAAAAAAGTAGAGAAATCCTGGAAATCAGACGACAATGTTATATTTGTGGAGGTTTAGTTATGCAGAGCAGACGCCCACCATTACAAACACATGATGTTCAAAAAATGTGTGGTTGGACTCGTTAATGGCCTTCAGAACTAAACACAATTGCTGCCGCTTGGCCAGCACAAATATATAGGAAACACTTCCACACAACGGTAAGCAACACAACAAACGAAAAACGATATAGGACACCTTCCTTTATGTTGCAATACTCAGGAATTTGATTTGTTTGCCAAATAAAACTGCAGGCATACCACTATTGCAGTGTCACTAATATTTTCGAGAGCTAATTAATAAGACCAGGAACGTGAAAGTTTCGCAACATATTATGGATAACGAATGCCACATTTCCAACGAATATCAACCAGCACCCTTCCTGTTCATTTCTCATGGGATCCATTAGGTTTTTTTCTGATTTTCATTCCTTTGCTGATATTACAGTACGTTGCAGCATGTGCGAACTTGCCTATCAATGAGTTCCTATGAACTACCTTTCTCGTACATAGCACTCTTTCCTACGTGGGCTGCCTTCAATAGGTGGTATGAACAACTGTGGCAATGGCATCGTGACGTCCTACACTTGCAAGGCAAAGTACATTTCTAAATGCCCAGGGACGGGGTTCCACACCCACCATCACGTTCCCTTGTAGCATTGTGTAGCCTTTTGTTCCTGTTGCCCGTATGCTGACATTCCACTACGCTATACCGCGTACCAACTGGCGCAACAAGACGCTTTAAGGAAGGTCAACTCGGTGTTGTGTTCGTATAGAGTTCCTTTAGGACTGTGGTAAATATTGCGGATAACAGCCGTATGAATGCTTGCATAATAATTTTGTGTAAAAGCCGTAATTGATCCACACGCATACCTCCGCACGCAGATTTGCTATAGTGAATGGTTTGTCATACTTGCTAAGCTTGATCTTGAAGTTCTGTCGTGGCAGTGGGCTGAATTCCGCTCCACTCGTGAAAGACAGTATAACACTCGAATGCGCTTGCATGTGTAATTTATTTCGAAAGCCGCTATAACCGACGCGATTTCATCACCGCCTGCGCCCGATAACAACCTTATTTTTCATATTGCAGAATATACACAATGCTTGTTTTTGTTCACTAAGGACAAAAGTAAAACCACCCACGGATCACGTATACGCAAGAAGATAGAGGAAAAGGATGGTTTAGTTATCATTATACATAACGTGTCCTCTATTTCCAGATATTCTGAAGTCGGTGTCATGGACAGCTATTTTAGGGCTCGGGAACACAAAGCACATATATAGAGAATACGTAATATTCTAGAAAGACTTTATTTACCTTAGACTAAACTTATATTCTACGTCACCCTTCCTGCATCAGCGGTATAACAACAAAAAAAAATGTTCCTCGCGCACTTCAGCGAGGAGAAAGGAAGAACCAACGCCACGCCCCGTATAAGGGTTATTGCAAGAAAACCATTATTTTCCTCGAAACTTCCGCTATACCGCCATTGCTTCAACGTTTCATGTAAGAGTTCTAAACAGGACAATAACAAGGGCTTGGCCATATTTACATATCTCCTGTTTAACGATTGAGCGTTTGCCTTCGTTTCACGCCTAACGATTCTCGCATTCCCTAAATATACATACAACACAAGTGATAAACATTGCTTTAGGAAGAACTTTAGAACATGCAATGACGTTTTGTGAGCGCTTATAGTCGCCCTTGCGATTTCGCCGCAAAAGAAAATAAAAAAATTCAAGAGCCCTTTCACTATGTGAAGATAGACGACCACCGAAGCTGTACTTGTTGGTAACTATATTGAGTCATATATGGTTAGTTGCTATATTGATTGAATAAAGACACATACACATAACTTCGTTGTTATCGTATTTTTCTGCTGTTTACTTTGTCAGCAATGGTTGCCATTGCTTTGTGGTCACTGTGATATACTACAATTGGTTGCCGATGCTTTCACGCTCCACTCCCGCTTCTGTTCGCCAAGGCAATCCTCATGAGCACGCTGTTCTTCTTCATCGGTCATAGAGCGGCTATCCCACGTTATGAATTCTTCGGATGACACGCGTTCAGCTATTGCGGCTTCCATCGCCTTCGCGCACATTCACGCTGTTGCTCACACCGGCGCCCTTTCCATGCAGGTTCTTCTTCACTACGGACTACGAGCGTACTGGCCATAGCAAGGCCGATAGCGTCGCTAAGGCGATGTATTTTCACAAGAAATCGAGGCACACACAATGGTGGGTACACAATGGCGTTTCATTATTCCGCCATCCACTCTGCAGCCACAGAGCACCGCCGGGGCGCAAGAGGCTACTGTTGATTCAATTTTGGCGAGGCGACGTTTTTCTGCATACCCTGTCGACGCACGCACTTTTGTCAGAACCTAGCCATACACAGCTTCGCTGTAAAAAAAATCACAGCATATCCACGGGGTGAATGATGATGAGTGGGCGAAGCTCCGGAGGGAATCATCGGATCTCCAGCTTAAGGGGACGCTAGCACAAACGCGTTAGAAACGTGCAGTACTCTCTAGTAAGGGGGAGTGGCCACAGCGTCTTACGCAGCCATTTACACATGCCGGAACGTGCACCGCGTTTGCCGACGCCATCACATGACTGCTGAGAGAGTATACCCCCGTATTCAAAAACGCTCCTCGACTTGAACTTGACTTGCCACCGCCTTGGGCAGCGCGTTCGAAACGCGTTGAAGGTAAGGCGGAGAGGCCACAGCGTCTTACACCAGCTTCTTACACTGGCCGTAACGCGCTAGCACAAACGCGTTAGAAACGCGCTAGAAACGCGGCCTTTCGTTAATGTTGGGTATTTATTGCCATCGTGGTGTGTGTGTATATGTGCGCTTCGTGGCGTAGTAGTTAGCGCCGCGCGTTCGGAAGCGAGGGGTCCCTGGTTCGATTCCGCGCTACGGACGCAACTTTCGGATTTTTTTATTGCGATAGCAATTATATGGACACTCAAAAGCAGATTTCTGCCGTCGGCGTCGCCGTCGCCGTGAGGTTCCGTATGACGTCATTTGGAGATGAAATCGTCGCCGCGCGCCGAACGCTGTATGTGCGAGTGAAAGGGAGTGAGGGGCGCGTCTTTCACGGGGAGTGAACGCACGGCGGAGAACAAACGCGCGTTCTGCGCCGTGCTCGCTTAAGGGCTGCAGAAGTAGGCGTCTCTTTTCTCCTTTACAATCACCATATATGTAGAGCAAACGTGCCTTCTTCAGACGCGCGAGAGGCCGTGGGGGAGGGGGAGGAAAGGGAGGCGACGTTTAGCTGCGGCACCAAGTGCCTTTTTATATCAGAGGCTCCGGCAACAGTCACCAACGCCGCACGCATTTTGAGCTAACGCGGGCAAAACGCCGATGGCGTCGACAACAGTTCTGCGTGTTGCCGATGCTGCTGCATGTCCAAGTTTATACAGCTGATAAAGCTAATATCATTACTCCGTATAGCTCTCTACAAATTTGCTATCGCAATTGATGCTTCGCCTTTCAGGTGAAACTGCGACAGCTTTTTTCATAAAACGCCGGAAGCGTTCTCCGGAAGCCGGAAGCTGGCTTCCGGAACCGGAAGCGGAAGTCGGCTTCCGGTTATATTATACGTATACATATGTATGTATATATGGGTATACATACATATACGGACACACAACGCCATCTATTGAGCAATTCATAAAACTAGACGTGGCTACCTACTACGACGGGGACGAACGGGTGCCGCTATAAGGAGCTTCGCCCCTAAAAAAATTGCCACTACGTGCTGACGCGCGTTCCGAGGGACCGTAATAAAGTTTTATCATACCATACATATAAGTATTTACTTAAGCAATGGATGACGGCAGCTTCATATGCAAGGTGTCCTTGCCATTACGCACGAATATTTAAAAATATGCAGATGCCACGTAGCTGTACAGAACCAAGGTAATGTTGTTTGCCGTCGATTCAAGATACTCAAATTATTTTGCTTCCGCCCAATTACGTATTTAGTCATATTCAACATCTCAAGTATTATAATTATATGAGAAGTGTCAACTAGAAAATTGTGAAAACTCACGATACAGCTTTCGGTTGCTCAATACGTGCTACATAAAAGTGTTTTTCCGAACGTAAACGAAGCCCCCGAATAGACGCAATATGGCCGCGCGACGGGCCGCTTGTGGCACTGCGTGTGTTCGAGGGCTTCATTCACGCACGAAAATCGTTTATTTTAAAACACAGGGGGGTAAGTGTGCTGCGACGTGGAAAAATTGCGCGCCCGCGCTGGCCTCATCATCAAAGCGATCTGCGATGTGAACAAAGGGCAAGTAGTGTCAGCAGCTTCGTATGCGCTGCACCTTCGACGTTTGCTTTGCGTTGAAGCGAGAGAAGCGACGAAGTTCAATTCGCTCGCTTCAATCGCCGCGCCTCCTCTCTCCAGTGTTTTGACGGCGAGTTTCTGCGGTCATTGACCGAGATGTGTTCATGTTTATCTGTGCACTTGTTACACTGTGATTGTTGCAAGTTTATACGGCTAATAAAACTCTTATCTCTAGTTCGTATATTTGTCAACAAATTTGCTATTGCAATCGATGCTTCTTCGCCTTTCGAACTAAACTGCGAATGTTTTTCGCAGACTTCCCCGAAATTTGATCCGTGGTCGTGCCTGTTGAATGCTCCTATAACGTTTTTCCGTGGTGTCATACATTTCTGCCCCATATTAACCGTAGTCCCTGCGGAGTGTCAAGCTATTCGCCATCTGTGAACTTGGTTCGAGATGGCTGATTATTACTATTCCACGCAGTCGGTGGCGCATCCCGTTCCGTTCAAAGCTGCAGAGCATAAGGCCTATATGTTTACACACTGCTGGTTAATTGCATTGGCGAATGCCATATTATGTTTCGGAATCTACTCGCAAGGCACAAAAACAATACCAGAGCATTTTGGCTTACAAAGTAGAAATGTGTTGTTTCATAAATGATACGGTCAGCCTTTGGAACAGTTTGGTTACTGCAGTTCAGGGATGCCTGCGGTACTTCAATGTTATTGGACGGTTGTATGGCTCAATTTGTGGCTATTTTCGTTACAACGGCTGTCGTTCGCTCACTGGTTGTACCTAAGCTTTGTTTCAAAATAGTGCGAATGACAAACGATGTGCTAGAATTCTGCGCCTACAAATTTGCTTGGTCTTCAAGAATATTTCTCGGAGTATTAGAAGGAAACTAAAGGGAAATATTAAGTCAAAGTCAAGCTAAAGTAATAGACAAGCGCTCGAGAATTTCTAATGCGTCAATATTATCACGAACAGAGCATTAGTAATGGAGAAATTGAGGTAAATGCAGCACACGATTTTACACTCCTCAGGAATATTCAAGTACTTGCCCGATGACGAAAGCACTAATTTAAATTATGTAAGTAGTACTCAACCACCTGTTATAACAACACCATTGTATTGCATTATAAGATGAAGAAAATCGGTACTTGTCTCGTTCAATTTCATTTTTAGTAAATAACCCTGGACAACGAGGCGGGCACTAGAAAGGTTTCGTTCTCTCTTTGCACCGCCCACGCTTTAGCGTATCAGTAGTTTCGCTATCACGCAGTGCTGCGCTGTTGTTACTGGCTCGCGAAACACAAACTGCAAGTAGCACAGAATTCCCCTTCCATGTGATATCGCGGGATGCCCGAACTTGCGACGCCACTTGACGAAGAGCAGCTGCAGTCGCGAATCTTTGGATCGGTCTTTCCATGTGTGCACGTTCGTGTTTTATGCAAAAAACCGTACCACCCTCTGTCGAGCGCCGTTTTAATCACCGATGGCAGCAAAGGGTGTTGATGGCCTGTGCTACGTCACCATTCTTTGGTTCAGTGGCGGTAGATTGAAATTGCGATAAAGGTAGATAAAGATACCCATCAAATGCAACTTTCTTTCAGTGCAACTTTCTTTCAGTATATTCTTGGCAAGAGACAAGCGCTGCGAGGTTTTTCAATGGTATTGAAGCAGTCCACGCCGACTTAACATTGCCTTTAAGGTTTGGCTGCCAGCTATTTATTCGAGTTCTTCTTATTCGACGCTTTTCTCTAATTTCTATAATGCTCTATACCGGATATGTGTATTTGTTATCTTTGGCGTCTAGCTTGTTCGTGTGTTCTTCTTCTTGGTGACGTTAAATCCTCGAAATAGGTTGACTTTTCCTCAGTTTTCGTTTTCCGAGAGTTGCGAAGCAGCCACCAGCTTTCGTTTTGTTTCTTGCGCGCTTTCCTACAGTCATAATTCGACCATGGAACACGTAGATCGGTATCTACAGATTTTCCCGCTCAATTTAATCCAAGCGCCACGAAAATAATCCAGGTGTCATCCAGTTTATTCTGAGCGCCAGCATTTTTAATCGAAGGGCCAGCAATTTATTCCAGGCGCCACCACATTTAATACCAGCGCCATCCGAATTAATCCGCGTGCCAACTGATTTAATCCTTGCGCCAGCTATTTTAATCCGAGTGCCACTCATTTTAATCCTGGTGCCAGTCAGTTGACTCCTCTTGGCAATTGATTGAGGAACGGATAATTCTTGCGAGAGATCGTACCAGGCGTCACGAATGCCGTCTATTTATTGGTCATGACTGTATTGGTGTCAGCACTAAGCTAGCACAGCTTCCACCCATCAGTTTCGTCTTGGCTGCTTCAATCACTTACGTGTACTTTGTATATCGCTCATTTCCTCCTTTTCGAGTCGCATTTCCGAGTGACAAGAGTGACTCACATAAGTGAGTCACCATTAAATTAAATTATGGGCTTTTACGTGCCAAAACAGTTCTGATTATGAGGCACGCCGTAGTGGGGGACTCCGGAAATTTGGACCACCTGGGGTTCTTTAACGTGCACCTAAATCTAATTACACGGGTGTTTTCGCATTTCGCCCCCATCGAAATGCGGCCGCCGTGGCCGGGATTCGATCCCGCAACCTCGTGCTCAGCAGCCCAACACCATAGCCACTGCCCCGCAGGGGCGTCTGCGTAAGCAGGCGTTTGGTGTGTTGCGACACCACGTACCCGAGCACACGAGGGTTGGACCCTCCCGCGTCTAAGAATGCGCGGCTTAGCCGTGTCCGGGGAAAAGAGGGTCCTGGGGGTTGAGCCAATGCTGAGTGCTTGGACCTTTATGGCCCCTTGGCGGAGGCAACACACCCCTTTGGCCTCGGCTTCACGTAGACGGCACCCCCGGACTGACCCACCCGGGGGAAATCGGTGGTCGCCTTTTCCTATCTCTCTCTACCCTCATCTTCGTCTTTCCCTTCCACTTTTAATCTTTCCTGTCCTCTCATCTTTCCATTCACTTCGACTTTTCCTGGCGGCAAGGGTTAACCTGGTGTGGCTGTCCTACCTTGGGTATACCATATTAGGTTATAGTAACGGCATACTGCTGGCGCTGTGCAGACTTGTTTACATGTTCTGCCACGTCCCCTTGTTGGGCTCCGTGGTGGGTGGCAGACGCCGTTGCCGAATGAACCACTTCTTTTCATGGGATCCTCAAACCCCTTTTCTACCGATCGTGCCTCGAAAAGGGTACGCACCGACGCTACCTCACTATTCTGGCTCAAAAACCAAGAAGCTTTCCCGAAATTCCACGTCCTTCATTGTGAGCAATCATCTACAAAAGCTAGAATAATTTCACCATTTCTTGTTGCCAAGTGCCTAAAAGAGACCATTGGAGCCGGTTATAAGGTAACAAAGATGGCAAGCGGAGATTTGCTCCTCGAACTAAAAGAAAAGGAACAGTACAACAAACTCGCACACCTCGTAGCCTTTGGTAACATCCCTGTTTCTGTGAGCGCACATCGAACTATGAACACAGTGAAAGGCGTAGTATCAGATGAAGACTTAATGACATTGAACGAAGAAGAACTACTGGATGGATGGAAAGACCAAGGCGTAATGCACGTGCAGCGCATCAAAATCAGGCGGAATGACATTGAAATCCCAACAAAGCATTTAATACTTACCTTCAACTCAACTACCTTACCTGAGACTCTTGAAACCGGCTACGTAAAACTTCATGTTCGACCTTATATCCCCAACCCACGACGTTGCTTCAAATGTCAGAGATTTGGTCACGCATCCCAGAGCTGCAGAGGGCAGCTTATGTGCGCAAAGTGCGGCACAACCGGTCACTCTTCTGACGATTGCAATAATGACGAGGTACACTGTGCGAACTGCGACGGCAGTCACCCTGCATACTCCAGAGCTTGTCCAGCCTGGAAGAAAGAAAAAGAAATAATTACTGTAAAAGTGAAGGAGAACATAACATTCCGTGAAGCACGACAACGTATCTCCTCGTTATTCTTGCTCAAAACATCTTTCGCCGAAGTGGTGCAACGGGGGGCGGCACCACAACGGCCTCTGGCGGCAGCCCGGACCACGCCTAGCGTGCCGAGGCTAACGCCACCCGCCCCTAAGGTGGGAGCAGCCAACGCTGCCCTGCCATCTCTCAAATTGTCCACACCAGTGGCCTCTACAAGCTCCGGCAGCAGCCAGGGCACCGCAGAGGCCACAGGGGTCCTGCCGACCTCCAGCCCGGTGGGGACGAAGACTTCATCGCTCGAGATGAAGTCTACGAGACGCACACATCGCTCTCTGGAGCGGGTGTCCAGTGCCTCGCAAGAGGCTATGGACACCAGTCCAAGCCAAACGGCGCAGGTAGCGTCGAAGGAGCGGCGAGGTTCTCTTGACCGCTCCAAAAAAGACAAAACACCAATTACAGGGCCTAACAAAGGCTCTGTAAAGTAAGTCACTCCTCCCTTTTGAGACACGCAGCACATTTTTTTTCTCAACATGGACAACATCATACAGTGGAATATTAGAGGACTATTAAGAAACCTAGATGACGTCCAAGAAATTCTCTGTAAGTTTAATCCTAAAGTGCTGTGTGTGCAAGAAACACACCTAACTTCCAAGCATACCAATTTCCTCCGACAATACATGACTTTCCGAAAAGACCGCGAGGATGCTGTTGCGTCATCTGGCGGTGTAGCTATCATTGCTGATAGAAGTGTGGCGTGTCAGCATTTGAAGCTCCAAACGGCCCTTGAGGCAGTGGCCGTTCGAGCCGTACTTTTAAACAAAATCATTACCATCTGTTCCTTGTACATACCACCACACTATCAGCTTCACAGACGCGACTTAGAATCATTAATAGATGAGCTCCCAGAGCCCTATCTGATTCTTGGTGATTTTAATGCACACAGTAGTTTGTGGGGCGATTCACGCTGTGATGCGCGAGGTCGCGTTATTGAACAGCTCCTTTTTTCCTCTGGAGCATGTCTCTTGAATACGAAGGAGCCCACGTATTTTAACCTGGCTAACAAGTCATACTCTGCCATAGATCTTAGCATTTTATCGCCGACGCTTTTACCGTATTTTAAATGGAATGTGCTTAATAACCCGTATGGCAGTGACCACTTCCCGATAATCCTGAGTACGCCGAAACAAGATCAGCTTCCCCCGCAGGTCCCTCGGTGGAAGGTTGACTCAGCCGATTGGGAACGGTACCGAACTCTTACTCACATGACGTGGGCTGAGATGTCCGGTCTAACCATAGATGATGCTGTTAAATATTTTACAGCTTTCATACTTGATGCTGCCTGTAAATGTATTACTCAAGCAAGCGGCATGGGCTCCAAGCGGCGTGTTCCCTGGTGGAACGATGCATGTAGGCAAGCACGGAGGAACCAGAACAAAGCGTGGGCGCTGCTTCGCGATTCTCCAACAGCAGAAAACCTGGAAAACTTTAAGCTTGTCAAATCGCAGGCAAGGAGAACGCGCCGACAAGCAAGACGAGAGAGTTGGGCAAAGTTTATATCAAGCATCAACTCGTACACAGACGAAAGGAAAGTATGGAATAGAGTGAAGAAAGTTAACGGGCAACAAACGTATTCCCTGCCTTTAGTAAACAGCCACGGAGAAAGCCTGGAAGATCAAGCAAACTTTCTTGGTGCTCATTTTGAACACATATCGAGCTCCTCACACTACTCCGAAACCTTCCTAAATTACAAAACGCGAATAGAACAACAAAAGCTAGAAAGAAAATGTACAGGAAGTGAGGCGTACAACAAACCATTCTGCATAGCAGAACTGCAGGCAGCACTGAACTGTTGTAATACATCCGCCCCAGGTTCAGACCGCATAATATATGATATGTTGAAACAACTACCCTCCGAAACACAAAAAACCCTCCTTTCCCTTTACAACGTTATATGGTTTTCCGGCGAGATCCCCTCTGTTTGGAAGGAGGCTATTATAATTCCAATTCTGAAGCACGGAAAGGATCCTTCCTCTGTATCAAGTTACAGACCTATAGCGTTAACAAGCTGCCTCTGCAAAGTATTTGAAAAAATGATTAACTGTCGCTTACTACACTTCCTCGAATCAAAGAAATTGCTCGACCCATACCAGTGCGGATTTCGGGAGGGCCGATCCACCAGTGACCACCTCATACGTATCGAGCACGTATCCGTGAAGCTTTTGTTCATAAGCAGTTTTTCTTATCTGTATTCCTTGATATGGAGAAAGCCTATGATACTACGTGGCGGTTTGGGATATTGAGAGACCTCTCACACTTAGGCATACGCGGTAATATGTTCAATGTTATCGAAAGTTATCTGTCTAATCGCGCATTCCGTGTTCGAGTGGGCAACGTGTTGTCACGGAAATTTGTACAGGAAACTGGAGTGCCGCAGGGCGGGGTGCTCAGCTGCACGCTCTTTATAGTAAAAATGAATTCTCTTCGCCAATACATACCACGTAACATCTTCTATTCAATATATGTTGACGATGTGCAGATTGGATTTCAATCATGTTCTCTCGCAATGTGTGAGCGACAGGTCCAGCTTGGTCTCAACAAGGTCTCCAAATGGGCTGATGAGAACGGGTTCAGACTGAACCCACAAAAAAGCACCTGTGTAGTTTTCTCTAGAAAAAGAGGCCTGCACCCTGATCCTGAAATTGTGTTGCGTGGTGAGCGTCTGCCTGTGAACAGGGAACATAAATTCTTAGGCATAATTTTGGACGCAAAATTAACCTTTGTACAGCACATAAAGTATCTTAAAAACAAATGTATGAAAACAATGAATATCTTAAAGGTGCTGTCAAGCACAACCTGGGGTAGTGATCGAAAATTTCTTATGAACTTGTACAAAAGCCTCGTACGCACACGACTAGACTATGGAGCCATAGTTTACCAGTCGGCTACTCCAACTGCTCTGAAGATGCTGGACCCTGTCCACCACTTAGGCATTCGCCTGTCCACAGGCGCCTTTAGAACAAGCCCAGTGGAAAGCCTTTACGTTGAATCGGATGAGTGGTCACTTCATCTGCAGAGAACGTATTCGTCTTTCATGTATTTTCTGAGAGTGAACGCAAACAGTGAGCAGCCCGCGTATTCCACCATAAATGATTTGTCCAGTTCTCAACTATTCTGCAACCGGCCCAGAGTGGCACAGCCTTTCTCACTGCGTGTTAGAGACATAGCTGAAGAAACAAGGGTTCCACTGTTTGAATACCACCTTATGCCCCCTGCTATACGGCCCCCGCCGTGGCAGTGGCAACTTATACACTGTGACACATCTTTCGTAGCTATTACAAAGCGCGCACCTGTCGCGCATATCCGAATGTACTTCCTCGAACTGCAGCACAAATACTCCTCTCCTGAATTTTTTACAGATGCATCGAAGTGTAATTCCGGCGTGTCTTATGCAGCGGTCGGTCCATCATTTTCGGATGCCGGTGTTCTGCACCCTAACACAAGTATTTTCACAGCAGAGGCCCACCCGGTATTGGCCACCGTTAAACACATTAAAGAATTTAATATCCCAAGGGCAGTTATATACACAGACTCTTTGAGCGTCGTAGACGCTTTGAAAACTGTCAAAAAATATAAAGATCCTGTAATTGCATCCCTTTACTCAGTACTATGCGCCACGTATGCGTCCAAGCAACATATCGTGGTATGCTGGGTGCCGGGGCACCGAGAGATTGAAGGAAACGTATTGGCTGACCAGCTAGCCACATCCGTCCACGCGAACGTTGTCAACTCTTCCACGACTGTCCCTGTAATGGACCTCAAGCCCGCCGTAAAGAAAAAGCTCAGGGCGTACTGGCAGCGGTTGTGGGATAGAGAAACAGAAAATAAACTACACGTTATCAAACCGTATCTTGGCAACTGGCCGCCGGTATCCAAGAAATTGGATACCGGCGGCCAGTTGCCAAGAAGTAACACAGAAGTAACACTTTGCAGACTTAGGATAGGACACACATACAGTACACACGCTTACCTCTTGTCCAGTGGTGAGCCACTTACCGTGCTTCACGTCCTGCTGCAATGCACTGAATTAAACGCTAATAGGAAAAAGCACTTTCCATTACCACAACGACAGCAAATTCCACTTCACCCTCAAATGATCTTAGGTATAGAACCTCTCTTTAATTACCAATCCTTGTTCGAATTTTTAAAAGATGTACACGGGTTTCATGTTATAGCCCCAGGAAATCCGTAGCACGGCCTCCTAACAGAGGTTTCTGCTGCGGTAGCTGCATTAAAGAAAGCACCTGCCTCCCAGCCTTTGGTCTCAAAGGCCTTAAGGAGGCATACGTGCTATTTCCATATTCTTGCATTTTAGCCTCATGATCACTTGTCATTCGTACTGTACCCAAGACCACTCCACATATCACTGTCATAATTTTATACTATATATCATTTTACGCTTCTACGATAGCGATTGATTTTAGGCCGCTTTACAGCGATATTACATCCTATCATCGCAACTAATCAATCAGCGCTTAACACAGCATTATCAGTCATGTCGCTCTTTGGCCATACCTGGCCCTTGCGCCACAAAAAACCACATATCATCATCATCACCACCACTACAGCAGCCGCATCATCATCACCAACCCTGTGATTTCATCTGTGCTTAAGAAGTTAAGTGTTAGTAATGGGAGAAAACAATAAGGGGATTACTCCAATGAACAATATCTCTATGACAAATGTGTTAATAAGAAGTCCATTCCTCCTACTAATACATTAGCAGTCGACAAATGGCGCAGCGTAATGGCATATGACTCTAGCACAATACGCTTTCGCAGCTTGCCTGCTGTAGACTGCCTGCACATCGAACATCATGAAGGGATTATGTATAGCCATGGCTGTGAGCAAAATGCAAGAAGCAGTGGAATATAATTTCATTGAGAGCTTCTTTGTGCTGTTAATAATACCTTATGAAGGACACATGCCAAAATATCGCTGATTTCGCGTCTATCGAATGGATGAATGACCCGCCGTGTTAATACAATGAATGTATCGGTTGCAAAAATATATAATAATAAGAAACAAAAGGGGCCGATGTTGTTGTAATAAAGCGCTCGGCGTCGTATTTCTCTTGGCTAAAACGAAAACTAGGCTCTGGGGAAACGGCTTACAAACATACATACATACATACATACATACATACATACATACATACATACATACATACATACATACATACATACATACATACATACATACATACTTTCACGGCTGTCACCAGTTCGCCCTCGGCGCGAAGCCGATCGACGTGGTATACAACCCCACGTCGGGAGTCCGGAGTAAACAAAAAACAATGTTTATTGACTGACAACGGTACACAAATTACTAAAATTTAAAAAATATACAAAAAGTACAAGAACACTAACACACCTGAACTTAATATAGCTCAATGATGGCGTTAAAGAAATGTGACGAGCAATTAAGAATGCATATACAAATGAAACAGGGCGCGGATCAAATATACAAGAATAAACTTAACGGTAGTTCACTGAAATAAAGTTCAAAGAAGAAAAAAGTTCAAAAACAAACCAACGATGTCATACGCTTGGCCAAGCAGCAACAGCAAGTCTATAAACCGTGAAGTCGGCGCGCAGAGCTTTCCCGAAGAATGCTGGCCCGTCAGCAATCTTCGGGAAAGCTCTGCGCGCCGACTTGTTGAGGTGGATGCGATTGCTGGGCTGGGTTTCCCGGGAGTCTAGATCTGACGACTTCTCTCAAGAAGGTTCAGCTAACTTGAGGCGAACTACCGTGAGCTTCATTGCAGACGTTGGTTTGTCATCTCATACGTCAACTAGTTACGCGGAGCTCCGACGTGGCTAGGCGGCCCAGATGATACTGGACGGCACTAGCCCCCCGAGACTGCTTCTCAGCAGATTACAGGTTCAGCTTCGAGACTGATCAGCAGGCTTAAACCTGCGCTTAAATAGCCTCTCCTTTTCCTAGTTCCTTAGGTCGGGGAACGGCAGGTATGGGTGACAGTTCACGTAATTAACTCATGACTCCTCCGAAAAGTTTGTGCGTCTATTTTAATCAGGGGCGAGGGAACGGATGATCCCCCTCGCTGTCCGAGGTCGCGCCCCCCCGCACTGCACCGCACAGACACACACGCACACTTGGGTCTGATTACCCGCACAGAAGCAACAGTGGCCATGGGCCATACGGCGCCCGTTATTCCGCGTGTCGATATCTCGAAACTATATGCCGCACCCTGAGACCACAACGTTTTTAACGCCCGTTAATCGGCGTGTCGCTATCTCGAAACTATATGCGGCACCTTGAGACCACGACGTTTTCGGCGTCCGTTCATCGGCGCGTCGATAACTCGAAACTATGCCGCTCCGTGAACCATACATACATACATACATACATACATACATACATACATACATACATACATACATACGTACAACATGCCTACACACATGTCTTTATTATGTGTCCGCAAACAAATCTAGGGTTACATATATGAGGCACAGTAAAATGATAAAATTCCATGTAAAAGACAAGTCAATAAACAGAGCCAGAGATCGAGTCAATGTTACTATACTGAAAATAGATATAAGGTAAGCGCTAAGCATATAGCCGATCTCTGAGGCATGTTGAAAGCTAAAGAGAGGGTATTGGTACAACACTTTTATTCATTGCAAGGGCGCGCGTTTCATTTGCTTTTCGTGAGCAAGGGGCTCGAAACGTCGTGTCAGCCTCACTGGGACGTGCATGTTAATGCCACATATTGGGTCAGGTGCGTTAATACTTCCTTGAATATATTGAAAAAGAAAATTAGGTCTCGACACTGCCTCTTGGTGCTAAGCGTACCGAGTTTCCGTTCAATGACAAAGTAATACTAGTCAAAATGCACCTTACGATGAACGTGTCTATGGTACACAATTCAAACAAGACATTTCGGTACTGACTCAATTTAGTCATTGCATCCCACTTCGAAGTTGTTCCAAATAACAGATGTGAATTCTAGACGAGGCCTGATCAGCTCGCAAAAAAGTTGGGGTAAGGCATTAGGTGCCACAGAACGCGGCATTAGACGATATAAAATACCAAGGAGTATAAAACCAGTGTTCGAAATAGACGCGACAGTCTTTTTAAAGGAAAGCTGACAGTCAGGTAGCACTCGCAAGTACCAAACAACATCAAATCTAGATATTTCAGTACTTTCCAATCTTTACATCAAGTGTATTGACACTTTTCGACGCGCCAAAGTATAATAACGTTTGTATTTCGAGTGTTTATCGACAAATCGCTTCTGGAACACTAATGAATACTCAAAATACCATTTCGAACTTTGACGCAGTCTTCCAAGCCCGAAATACGCACAAACAACTTGAGATAACCAGAAAACAGTAAAATATTTCCAGATATAACACAATTTATACCATAAATTACAAAAACAAGTAACAGCAATTGGCCGAAAATTGAACCCTGTGTTACACCTGAAGACGAAATGCAGGGTTTGGTAAGCACTCTCAATAGGCAGGTAATTTTTTCTCGATGAGAAGTAGCTCGGAAGCCATTTACAAACAATCAGTCAGACACCATAACTTCCCATCTTTAGTTCAAAAAGACGGTGGTCCACTTTGTTGAAGACCTTCGATAAAAATGGCCGAAGTAGATAGTGTCTACTTGATAGCGAGACAAATCCAGAGGTGCACTGTAGTTGTAGCAAGAACCCACATGCGTCTCAACAGACTCTCCTTTCGCTGCTGCGGCAATATATATTTCGACATGTGGGACGAGAGACACATGTGGACAAGTTTAAAATATTTTTGCGAAACGGCACAACACGGAGAGCTGTGGATATTTCGATGCAAGACGGGTATCACCTCCCTTGTGTATGGGTACCCCGACTACAGTTTACTTCCACTGTGCTGGAAACACTCCAGGATTTATTGAGAGATTGAAATTTAAATCCAACACTTTAACAAGCAAGTGACCACATCCTTTAAAGATAGGAGTGGTCCCATGGGTGCCCAAAGAAACTTTTGGCTTCAACTTAATAATTTCTGCGAACGCATCAGACGAAGAGATCTAATATGTCCATAACATTGAATACGGCCGATGACAGAGGGACCCATACGACAGAGGGACCCATCAGTCGATGGGTACCTTTAGCAGCCGCGTTAGCGTAGCAGCCACTGAATTCACCCCAGTGCAAGCTAGGACATTTGACCCTGTAAATATTTGATATGTTGATAAAGGGCTAGGTATAGCCCCTCTGCTGATAACAGTAAACTGGCCTCAAGGATACCACACAGCTTACAAGGGTAATCTTACATTTCACCACGAAAGGGGGGGGGGGGGTGATCTGGATCATTTTTTCCAAATGGGTCCGCAGTTTGAAGCAGTCTGCGTACTGAAAAATTTGATGGCAGTACGTAAAGCGTATTTCCGAAAGACTTTTTAGGGTGTTTATTGCGTGATCTGGCAAAAGTGCATAAAAGAAAGAAACCCAGAAGCCTTGCTTGCGGTGAACAAATTAGTGGTCCGTGCTTTGATACACCCAGTCAATACGGGGAAGGGAAAGATCACCATATATTTCTACTTTGTGTTTCTTAAAATGAATGTTACTTGAAGGGCTGTCAAACGAATGAAGACCTGCCCGATTTTGGTGGGAAGTAGTAATTTCCGATGAGTTTACTGCAATCGTCAAGTGAGGGAAGTTCTGCCTGAATTCATTCTTGCCAAGATTCAAGATTGTGCTTGGTTGTGCTTTCAGCTTTTTCGATACTGATACAACGACCGCGCCACCAAGAATTTGACCAGTCGCCACTTGACATTAGTGACGGTAGAAATAAACGCATTCTTGAGTGAAATAATTTGCATCCAAAAAATTCACATTTCAGTACGGCAAACAATGTCAAAACATGTTCCTATTATGCACAGTACACCTATGGACAGTACTTTGATTGCACATCATGTTTGTGGCACCACGATACTGCAACACCAGAGGATTGCCATGAAGTCTATGAGCACAGCTATTTGGGCATTGACCTTAACAGGACCAAAACCGTTTGCCCAAGTAAATCGGGCACGCGACATATTAAAGCACTGATTGACAATGTCTTCACATTCAAAAAGTCTGTAGCATAAAGGGCAGTCTTGAACAAGAAGGATGCTACAGATGAACAGCTATAATAATCGAACCGCTTTGGGAAAACCCGACAGTGTTTTGAAGGAGGACGAGCTCTATGATTCTGGCCAGTCAGCCTTTCAATCATGTTATATCTATTGTGCTGCTACCAGTATCTCTATGGAACTCGATAATTACACTTCAGTGTCTAACCTACAGATAATTTTGGCTTGTTGTGTAAGTTGGTGTCATGGGCATTGAGATTTCCACGAGCTTCCAATTACCTCCTGAGAGGACCAAGTCATGTCTCAGTGCGTAGGGCCAAGTTAAAGGGTCAGCCGGAAGAAAAGTGGCAAACGTTAGCTTCCTTTATAATCATCTGAGCTGCCGCGACGAGAATTAGACAGAATGGTAATCTTGAATAAACTTAAAAAAGATTTATACAAAATAAACACAAGTTTAATGTTCACGTGGATCCACTGTTAGAGGGAACACGCGAGCTCATGGCTCGTGCTACGCGCAGCGCCATGTACAAGAATCAGCAAAAAAAGTGCATGCCCGAAACGACGCAGGAGCGGTGCATGCCGCGCGCCTGCGTCAAGTTCGCTTTGATCACACGCGTTCTCCCGGGCGTGAAATATCACGATCAAGAGACACGCGCTTAAAGACACGCGATTTGATTTCCTGGACTGCCAACCATGAGACGTAGAAAGCACATAAGTACGGTCACCTTTACTTTAGTGACATAGATTGCGAAGCAGCCGTAGAACTATTTTGCTTCGGAAACGGTATT
Organism: Dermacentor silvarum; assembly: GCF_013339745.2. Lineage (NCBI taxonomy): Eukaryota > Metazoa > Arthropoda > Arachnida > Ixodida > Ixodidae > Dermacentor > Dermacentor silvarum. The sequence continues at coordinate 26,313 of NW_023606476.1, forward strand.
ATCTTGAACCGTTGGTTTTCCGACACCCAGACATTGCCTAACTCGTTTGTTACCGCCAGATATGTGCTCATTTTCATTAATTTTATGTTTTAAAATTTTATTTCAAGACCTAGTGTGTAGTCGCAACGTATACTGCGTAAAATAAAATTACAGCCTGATCACTGGTGTTCTGATAGAATGTACAGCAGTAATATTTGCTTAATTTTCCGGAATTATTTAGTGAGACTTCAGAGAAGCACTTCAAGGAACACGAATTAAAGTATTAAATTGATATTTGTAGTACAAGTGCTGACAGTAAAAAAAACTCAGATATACAAAACATACACGTGATTTATACTTTCTAACTTTTGTTAGAGAGATCACGCAAAATAAAAAAGTTATGGTGAAGATTTATTGGCGTCAATACTAGCCCCATTGATGCCCCGCTATACGAGAAAGGAGTAGCTTCGCAAATGTGAAAACGGGTAATTTGCTATTGTAAAGGGAGCATTTGTATTTTCTCATTGCAGCAGGCACCTGGTTTGTGTTGTGATACATTCGTTAAGCTCGCGAAGCAATGGTAGTAGGGTCAGGGAGCGTGCAGAAGCTTCCTCATATATAAATGTTACGTTGGATCAGCTTTTCTTTGCAAGCAAAGTGCTTTCGTGTGCGTTAAAATGGCGCTAGAGCGTTCACATGCTTTGATCTGTTCATGTGCAGTGCTGTACAGTAATGGGTAGTATTTCACAATATTGTACCGTAATGAATAAGGGTACTTGCACAGGCGGTGTTCACAATGTAAGAGATTAGACTCCTAGTCCGGCTTCGGTCGAAGGTCTGAAATGGACTGCGTGCTCTTTCGTGAATGCGAACGCCACACAGCGAGAAGAATCGCTCGTAATAACTTGTATATACGTTGTGGAAGCGTTGACGGATTCGTTTGAAGTGGATCCGCCTTGCGAACTCCCCGGCTAGAATTTGTTAATTGCAATATGGGTCATAAGGTAATTAGTTAAAAACTGAACTCTTGTTGATTAGTCGATTATGCATTTCAATTATTTGTGCAAGTAATGGCTGCCTCTTCGAGTTGACCAGCTCCTGAACTAGAATTGTGCTATATACCACAGGGAGCCTTTAAAAATGTTTGAAAGAGTTCGCTGAAACAGGCAGTATATGACAAAGTGTACAACCGCATGTGTAAGTGACGAATCTCTTTGTCTTTATGGCACTTTTGCCGCTTCGATGACAAATGCAAGGAGTGAAAGTACTTGCGGGTTTTTCAAGGGCATCGCCTGTTGGAAGATTGACCTGGGTGAAGCGATCACAGTGCTGCCGTGAGAAATTACGAAGCTTCCCTCCGTGACACGTCTACTGCGGAACCAGCTGAGGTGTTCAAGCGTGATAGAATTTGATCAATGAAGTTGTTGGAGCACTCCATCAATAGATGCTGCAGCATTGTCTTCTGTAGTGCTACTGCTGTAGTGCCCTTGCCGATAATAATTGTAATAATGTGCTTTGGTGAGCTAGTTGGCGCATGACTTGGAAAAAAAAAACAACGCTAAAAAGTGGACCCAGGAAGAAGAGTGCACTGTCTTTTGCCTTCTTGCTTAGTCCCGTTTTAGCAATGCTTGTTTTCCATGTCAAAAATATTATTCACAAGCATAGGCGAAGAACCGATAGAGTACGAAAAAAAGAAGCATATGATACAGTGATAGATTACAGTGAATATTGTGTGAAGAGTCGTACGTGGGATGTGCATACTGGGTGACATGGTGCTAAGACAGGGAGATATCTCAAGACCATATCTGCTGCTCGCGGTGTTCGCAATGCCTCACATAGTTGCGAATGTGTCCGTTGTGTTCTAGGAATCCTAAAGAATGCTAGCAGGCCATTGTTTGTTTCCGAATCTACGGCAGTGTGAGTGGAGTTCTAAGTGTATACTCCCTATACAATGAAAGGATAACCACAAGGCAGCGCGATTTGGTCTTCTAGCAAACTTTATTGCTCCTAAAGCTGCAGAATTTCCATTTCCGTTATTTATTATAACTTTGTTTACCTGGACAAATGTTTGGTGCCTCCTGCAAGGTAAATAAGTACTTTACGTGCGCATGAATTCGTGTTTGGTTGCTCTTTTGAATAATGAATATTTTTTGTCGCATCCTATCATTATAAAGTATAAGTTTTTTTTCTATTTCCTCTTGAAACTCCTCCTCTCCCTTCATTCAGGAAGAAAAAGAAACTCAGCTGCTCAAACCAGTTTATTTAGAGTCAAATCAACTCAGACGCCCATCTTAATTATTATGCTAACGGCGTGCTATGCACGCAGTACTTTCTAAGGATTCTCATAATCAAATATGACGAACAAGGTCTCACGCTTCACAAGAGATACAACCATAAAAAAGAAACAACTTGCTAACTCGCTGTAAAGGAATAGTCTCATATTCCGAATGAGTGCAGGTCAGATGAAAAACGACCCAAAAGGGATGCCGGGCTCATTCAAACCTAAAACATTTTATTTCTTCGCCGACGGCGCGTTTATTCGATCCACCTATTATGCGTCAGACAGTTTTCAAAAGCGCCTCCTACCTTATCTCTTTGCGCATTTGCTTTATTCGGGGCTATGGTCCTGAGCGATATTTCTCGGCCTAATTGAATTTCATCTATGTTTCATTCGACGAGTTGGAGTTACTTCCTTCAAGGCATTAACAGAGCGCCGCAGTCATTTTGTATGGGAAACACGAATCTAACGTGGTGCTTGTATCATTCAGTCGTGTCCCTATCGCTATCATGGGTAACTTTTGGAAGGATGTAGGGCTTTCTGTGCGAATGTTAGGTGCTGATAAAAAAGTATTTGGTTCTCAAAGTAGAGCCTTACGTAGACGTATAAATTAAGCGTAAGCTCTGTGTAAAGCCACACTCCGGTGCGACGTTCACCTTCAGCAGGGGTGCTTTGAGTTTGGTTATGTTACATGCTTGCATATAGGCGCGCGTTAGCTGAATTGAATTAAAAAAGTTTTCTGGCAGCGTCTTTGGCCTATACTTCTCATGCGGTGTACGCTTGATAGATTACGAAGTTGAGAGCTCTTTTGAAAACAACCTAATGGCAGAAGAGGGAGAAGAGCACATTTCATAGGTCACCAGTTTTTTTTTCTTGAGCTTTTCGTCCTCTTGCATTCATGGCGTCAGGACCACAGCTTTCCAACACGGCCTTCGTCTTTCAGAAAGTCCTGAATATTCAATGGAACAACAGATGCGCGGATCCAATCGGCTACGAGCATTTGCTTGGAAATGTGCCTGCGACGCATTTCAGTACACCCGTCCTTTTATCTTAACTAACATGAATCTGTAAAATTTTTTGTTGTTAATTCACCGTTATTTTACACCTTCACCACCACAAGCGCTGTATTTCAGCCAGCAAGTGTCGTGACAGCAGATATTCCAGGGCAACACAAAATGAACGTAGGTGAAATAGACGTGGTGCTGTAAGCTCCTAGCTTTTGGTTTAGTGCTGCTACCGACCTCTGGATTTCCTAATTCATGCGTAGGAAGTAACTCAGCGGCCTGCCTAGGGCCGTAACGCAGGTCACCGCATTCCACTAAACCTCTCCCCGCGCTACATTAGAGGGGGTACTAATTATTACTAATAATTATGTACAGCGGCTCAACCAGGCGTCTAGTGAGCATAGATATCCTCTCTAACTTTTGCAACGTGAACAGCGTATTCACTAAGAAAACACTGCTCATAACAGTTTGCTGGCATCACGGAGACCAGACAGAATAGTATATAGCTTGCTTCCTGTATGTTTTCTTTTCAGCTTTTCAATTCCCTTTTTGGCTAAGCAAGTATTATCTTCCTCCACAAACTTCACATGACATACGTTTTTGAATTGTGTTACGAGTGGTACATTTATTGGCACAAGCACGCGTACTTTATTATTATTAATAATATTTCGTACCTGTAAGGAACAAAACAAAAAAATGGCATAGCGAACCTGTAGCACTTACGGCTTCTTCCAAAAGCCTAACGGCATGACCAGCCCGTAGTAGCTTTCCGCGATTTTACTACACTTTAGCAACAGATAATATGATCTCCTGTTCTTTAGACAATAAAATGAAGTACGAGTGTTTTCACCACTAGCATATAATAAAAATGTCTAATGTGAAGCAGGGCCGTACTGGGAGGGATTCCATTTCCTCTCGCAGACGGTAAGCTGAATTTTTGTTTTCAAAGAAGGACATGAAAAGAGTTAACCGCGACTGAGGTAATGAAAAGAGGGTTATGAAAAACGCGTACCAACCCTTTTATGGTTTAAGAAATGTCGTCGCCTGTTTCGGATATTGAATACGGAGAATGGAAGACCAGTACAAGACAAACGCTCGTATGACATTTATGACTCTATATAAAAAGTTAACCTTAGGAAAACGCAGCACAAAAACGCATCGTCAAGAGACTCACTACACTGGAGCAGTGTAGCTGTGTCTTCCTTGCCCCGTTTTTCTTCTCGTTTTTATCATTTTTTTGCGCGGCCTTCTGCCCATTTAACTTTGAACCAACTTGACGAAATTAAATTCACTTCTTTCTCTTCCTCTTCTATTACGTTAATCTTAGATTTCCTTGGTGCGCGAAACGTTGTTTGCCCGGGTGACACAAGGAATAGCAACGGAAGAACTTGAAGGAGCATGTAATTGAATTCTTCAGCTGCCCTGGAGAGACAAAGTTTGGGCATATAGTTGTGCTGCGAAGTGCCCGCGACAGCTTCGACAATTGGTACACCCACTCCTCACTCAAAAATATCTTGCCTCAGTGGCGATTATTTGCAAAAAAATGTATCGTGTATCAACGCACAGTACATTATTCTTCACGGGAAAGGGTTTGCTAAATATAATTTTGGGTGGTGCAGAAGGGGCGGGGGTATATGTAATCAATAATATTTTTGTTTAATATTATAATCACATCAAACACGGTACGTGGTTGCATGCACTAGTGCACTTTTACGAAGGTCGTAGCAGGCAAATCGTAATGTGTGCGTGAATTATAAACAAAAGTGAAAGCGAAGAAATATGTCAAGAAAACCAATAACAGCGATCTATGAAAATGAAAGTGATTTAATGCAATGTTTATTGCATAAACGCGTCACCTCCCGAATATTTTGCAGCCAAGTAGTCGTTATAGATTCTAGATGAGTGAATTTAACGGCAATAAAATCTGCTGATTTGTACGCGTTTGCAAGCTGCATCGTTTACTATTTCCCAGCACTTCCGAATGTCTGGCAGTGCAGGCTGACGTCCATCATCATATATGCAGTATGCGTGCCAATTGACAGTTGAACAGACAGTGGACCAGACACTTGATGAAGGCAGAAGTTTAATTTATCTTACCCTACTAAAAACGACCAAAATTGCATGAAGATTGAGCATCCTTAGCAACGCAACCTATCTGATGCAATAATGAACACATTGGGATTTTGGCATGTAATAGACAGCCGAGATCTATGGAGAAATTACGTCAGACAAGGAACTTTGTGGCAGAATATTGATGTGGTCACCTTGCCTTGTTACACTTATTTGGCCGTGTTATATGAAAGTTGCAGATGTACAAAATTATCATCAGAAGAAAGCATTGGTAATGGTTCTGTGCAATTGAGACATATAAGAAATTTAAATTGAATGCTTTTTTAAAGGGCAACTAAGAAAGAACAGTTCCAACATGACTATTGAGGGAAGATGGTGCGAGAGTATCAGCGGACTCTTTCAGGAAAATTATAGTGTCTCCGGGGAACTACACAAAGCAGAATAACTCGTGCTTCCAGGTAAAGGACTGTATTAGCCACAAAGGTCAGCAGACCTAGATATTCAGGCAGTGTCTGCCTTTCAAGTAGTAAAAGAGAATCTAGTTTGTAAGCCGTAGATAATGTTAAAAAGAGCTGTCAGCCCTTCCACTGGGGTGGAGATGGAAGACCAGCGAAGCTTTACTATGGTGGTAATTATGTATTTCCAATTATGACTATTAAGATGTCATGGTGTAATTGAATATTTCAACTATTAAAGAATGAGAAATATATATAATCCGGTGGTTTTTATTTATTTAGTGACCAAAGGGACCATACCCTTCTGATCGCTACGGTGTAGGGCAAAGGTTCGCACATTCTTCATAAACATGTCACCAACGCCGCGCGCGTTCGGTGTGAACACAGGCAAAACGCCGCCGCCGTCGACAACAGTTCTGCGCGTTGTTTGTGTGACCGCACACAATCGCTTTCAAAACGCTGGCGTGAGCAAGCGCGCCAGCAGCAGTGGACGCAGGTTCATGCGGTATATCGCTTCAATGGAAATGGAGCGGCGAAAGCACAGCGCATACAAAGGTAGGAGCCGTGTTGCAGATTGCTTTCAAGATACGGTGCGCACGACCTCCCGGCGCCGCGCAAAGTACAAGTTGCTCGCAGAGTAGAAGCCGCAACCCCTCCATCCCGCGCTGCCTCCCGCTGTCCTCCTTTCGCGTGGGAAATTGAGTCGCCAGTTCCCCTTGCGCCCGGTCGCAAGATACGCATTTGGTGCCGCAGGTAAACGTCACCTGCTCTCCCGTCCCCCCACGGCCCTTTCGCGCGACGGAAGAAGTCGCGCTTGCTCTCCGCCGTTTGTTCGCTCCCCGTTAAAGCGCGTCCCTCGCGCGCTTTCACTCGCAAATACAGCATACAACCAATGAGAGCTTTTTCTACATCCGGACGCGATCATCGAAGACTGAGCCCTTAACAGCTTCGCTGTGAAAAAAAAAGAGCCAGAACACAGAATCGCCGAACAACGATTTCTAGCCTTCTACATCTGCTTCCGTTGCCTCTCGCTCTCCTATCATCTTCCTTTCAGCACCTTCAACAGCATCGCAAGCATCAAACATTGTGTTTTTGTTGAGCTTATTGAGTATGCAGTTTAAAAGTGAAGTGAACATCAGGCAAGATTGTTGCTTCTGAGGCACTTATTGGGGATTAATGGTTTTAACAAGACAATGCCGAGGAAATTTTAAATCGTGAATTGCGTATGTGAGCTTTAAGGTTGGAATTCATTCACACAATAATTACGTGCGAAGATCCGAGAGAAACGATGGACACGTTTCTCTCGAAGGGCAAAGCATTGTCAACTACAGCAAGGTTCAGGGCTACACTTGGAATCGAGGGACGCTGTCCTCATTTTACGCGGATGCGACATGTTCGCACAATGAATCAGCGAAGCAGCTGCTGCCTGGCAGAAGGAACCGCACCCTAGGAGCAATCAAGCATCTCATAACGCTGACGGGAAGATAAGCGTCACGAGTGGTCTTGCAGGCGTCGCACATCGAGGTGTTGCGTCCCGAATCGGCCGGGCACATTCTTTGATTGTTTTCCATCGAGGCAGGCCCTTTCATCGGCGTCGCCCAGACGGCGACAGTGCCCGACACCGACGTTGACGGGCAAACAAGCGTCCAAATCGGCAGGTGGCATCGTTTGTGTGTTTACCCCGATGCCAACCCCTTCATTAGCGGCCGCCTACCTGGCGACGCGGTACGACACCGGCTCGGACGCGATGACAAAAAAGCTCACGAGGCGACCACAACCACCACCCTTCGTGGAAGCGAGGGCCAGCGCGAAGGTCTCTATTCCGACCCTGGCAAGACGAATGTCACTGAGAGATGCGTACAAACCAAGGACACGACTTTCGTAGGAGTGTGAATCACCTCTTTCCAGATTGTGTCGTCCTTGCTTCGAAGGTGCACCGTTTGAGGCAGCGTTCAGCGAACAATAGGACCCGTCTGATTGGCCACATCAAGGTCATCTGATTCCCTAGGTTAACTAGGGAAGACCGATGTTTTATCGGGAGACACATTGAGTGCAGTGGTGTGTCCTGACGTGCTCTGATATGTGCTCAGACATGTAGTGAGCTGAGACATTCAAAGAGCTCCCTTATGGAGTGTGCTTCCATATCTGGAGCCACTGTAAATACGTAGATTAAACACTTTTTGCTCTCGCTCTTACTCCCGGACGTACTCATCCCTTCGGCTGAAGGATCACCAGCCTAAACGCTACCCCGAGTCCCAACAGAGGTTACAGAAGATGAGACCGACGGGAAACGGTCGACTTCATTCAGCGCGCAGTCAAATATTGCAAACGTTAGTTTCACATTTACTGCCCGCTCCACTGAAAGCAGAGCACACACACCACCGCAGCAGCAATGCTATTCACCCGTCGGGGTGGCTCAGTAAGCTAAGGCGTTGCGCTGCTGAGCACGAGCTCGCGGGATCGAATCCCGGCCCCGGCGGCCGCATTTCGATGGAGGCGAAATGCAAAAACTCCCGTGTGCTTGCGTTGTAGTGCACGTTAAAAACGCCAGGTTGTCAAAATTAATCCGGAGCCCTCCACTACGGCGTGCCTCATAATCATAACTGGTTTTGGCACGTAAAACCTCAGAAAGAAGGAGAACAGCAATGTTATTGTGCTTATAGACGGGTGTCTAGAACGGTCATGCCTAACAGAAGCTTGAACATTTAACACTGAGAGCTCATGTCTTCTTCGCACTCTGGAGGCGGCGAAGAGATGGTTGATACAATTCAACTCACTTTGCGGAGCGAAGCATTCTACTTGACGGCACGAGAAGAGGTTTCCCACACGGTTTCGCACAACGCCTGGTGTTTCCACAAATGTCACTAGATCATACGAAGAGCCGTATTACGCCTTATTCTTGCGTTTCTTAGGCACAGTGGACTTTCATACGTGTGACAAGCTGTACATCCAGAATCTGTACATCCACAGGCGGAGCAATTTCGTCTGCCAGGCTATAACCACCTGTAACACCTCCACGACCAGCAGGTAGAACGCTGTTCTAGCTCTGCCATCGAAGCCATTGAGCGCAACGTTGACGGTGCGTCCACTTCGCTTTTCTATTTTTAGCCATACACTCTGCGGTTCTCCTGACACCCTCTAATCTATTGCCAGCAAGTCACGCATATGCCGCCGAGCGGAACAGCACAACCAATGGCAGCGGCAGCAGTGCCGACGGCGTAAATATGCCTTGAGAGTCCACACAATTTCAATCGCAATAAAGTGCTCCCACATAAGCTTGATGACAAAATCGAGCTCCGAGCAAGAAATTGACGTCAAATTGCATGAATTATTTGGCTTAGGAGTAAAGCGAGGGTTGTTTCGAGGTGGGTCGCCCAGCTATACTTTTCGCGATGTTGCATGTCTGTGAGGATTATGTAAATAAAACCCATTGGCATTGCCCACACCTTTGTATTTTATAGCGGTTTTCGCTGACTTTTTTGATGCTTTATTTCGCATAAATAATTTGAGCTTGTGTTCATGAAGAGTGATTATCCACTCGTGCTTGCGCCCTTATTTTTGCCGGCAGCATTATGTAAATAAGTAATATCAATGTACAGTAAGAAATAGTGTTCAGTCTGCTAGGAAAAATCAGCATATGCTGGATCAACAGTATAATATACAGTATAAGTTCAACAGTGCCATAGAGCACTACCATTAGTGCCCTAAGGCAGTCACTGCAGATAAATCTATGTAGAAATATGCCAAAATACTGGCGTTATAAACGCCCTTTCTATTTGATATACTTTTATTAAAATAAATATATTATCATTAGACGATAAAACTATGCTTCATACCTATCCACCCGCCGCGGTGGCTAGGTGTTATGTTGGTGTTGGCTATGGTGTTGCGCTGCTAAGTACAAGGTCGGACAAGGTCAAATTCAAAAACGCGCGTGTCCTGTGATTTCGGGGCACATTAAAGATCCCCTGATGGTCATAATTAATTTGGAGTCCCCCTCTTCGGCATGTCTCATGACGAAATGGTGGTTTTGGCACGTAAAACCCCAGAATTCAATTCAAATCAAATTCATACAAATCCCTATTTTGTTGGGAAGTTACCAATGCTACTATTTATGGCGCATAAAAGTCGACCACAGATGAAGAAGCTGAATAAAAAAAACAGAATAAATAAATATTGTCAATTACCCAGGAATAGCGTTGTGTAATTCGTCATAAAATCATAGGAGGAGCAGTTATAAACTTCATTTATTGAAATGAGCCGACGGTGGAATCGTGCGAGGTGGGTGGCGTGCCTATAGTCCAGGCTGCCGTGGGTCTGAGCTGATACTTTGGCCCTATTCACCAGACGATGCTGGTCTTCAGGGCTGGGGCTTGTCAGCCGGGCCTCCTACTGCTCGATGGCCGGTCCAGTGATGGGTGGTGTCGATGGGTTGTGCCCACACTCCCATATAATGTGGCAGACGGTATTAGGCGCAGAGCAGACGGTGCAGTTGTAATGCTAGCCCGTACGATACATGGCGTGCAACAGGGTGTTGTGCGGGAGTGTGCCGGTCTGTAGTTTCCGGAAGATCACCGCCGCTTCTCTTATCAACTTGAGATGCGAGGGGGGGGGGGGTAGGTCCTCCTATCAAGTATGTAGTGGCTCAGGATGTCGGTGTATCTTTTCGGGACGCCATCGTGTGCGTCTACCGGGGCTCGTTATCCCGGTGATATAGCCCGGACAATGTGATCTCGGGCAGGGCAGCGAGTCGCTTGATTACCCGCCAGGGACTGCTGTCCCGGGGCGGACAAAATGTCTATTTCTCGAAAATTCTCTAGTTATTTGAGGATGCCTAGGACCTAGTGGATATGCGGTCCTTTTCATAACATGTGCATACTGTTAAATTTGCTAGTCTGTGACGACTATGATGTGTTCTTCCTCTCGCTTGCCCATCGTGACCGACAAGGGCTATCGCCGTTTCTCCCAAGGAGTCGATCTTTAGAGTGTTCACCGAGGCCGCTGCTACCTCTTCTCCATGGTCATGCTCAAAGCGTGATCAACGACCCTGTTCTCGTATTTTGCTGCGTCAGTGTATCTAACTTCTCTTCTTCGTCCATCGTGGGCTTTGCGTAGAGTTTGTGCTCTCGCTTGACTGCTTTTCTTGTTGAATTTCGGGTGCATGTTTTTTGGGATGCTGGCCACCGTGATCTACTCCCTCAGAGCTAGAGCGACTAGCTGTTTGTTGCTCGATTCATCTTCGGCTGGGTAGCCCAGTCTTCTTAGCGTGTCTTTGCCTGAGCTGGTGAGCTTGAGCAACTCTATCGGACTCGTCTTGGAGGCCTCCACTAGTGCATACCAAGTATTGTGGATGTCCAGGCTAAGTAGCTCCTCCATCGACGTCATCGGGGGAGCCCTACTGCCAGCTTGTAGGTCTGTCGCGTCAGAGTGTTCAGACTGTCTCTACGTGTTTACAAGAGCACTAAGTCTCTTGCAAGTGTCTTATAACTCATGGGGATTGCAGAGTATAGCTGCTATGCGCGTAGGGAATGTTAATTTAGCCATAATGGGACGATATCGTTCTACTGAGTGACAGGTGAGACAATGCCTCTTCATGCTTTTCGGGGCTGTGTGTAACGTCCGAGTGATAATTACATTGTGGTATAACGAGCGTTTTAGGCTCAGCATCAGTTTTTATGCTGTGTGGATTTATGAAAAATTAAAATCATCTGCCACGCTTTCGCCATCACGGCTGCTTTCGATATCATCCAAGCGCACCATAAGTTTAATTGGGCTAGTTATTTGTCAGTACGAATGCTTTGCATGTCTACTGGAGTGATGCACAGCTTGGACAATAAGACGAGTTTGTTCACTGGCTTGCTCGTTCATATAGTGTAACATAACTACAACAAATGACTCTGGAGTTTAATGACCTGTATAACGAAGGATTTAGCATTTCCAGAGCGAATTACTATCTGCGATGTCTATTGTTAACGCATATACAGCGCAGATTCCGTAAACAAGTTTGCCCGTACAACAAAGTAATATAGGCCATCCCGAGATAATATTTGTTGCGTTACAACTAACGTGCGTAGCGGCGCTGCCAGTTCCGTTCGTATCCACTACAAAACGGCGGCGCGCATAGGCAATGTCACCGTGCGAGGTGGTTCAGACAGCGCAGCAGCTATGGTAGACCCCTCTCCCTCCCCTCTCCTTTTCCTACTTTCAACTGACGTGATGACCTGCTCAGAACTAACGCAAGGCCCAGGGAATCAAGAAAGGAATGGAGGCAACTGCGGTGAAGAGTCAGTAAAATAACAAAACATTTTAAACATGCATGCAATAGCGGCATTCGGCGCTGTATAGCTGTACCTGGCGTCATTTCTGCCCTTCGCTGCTGAGCTGGCCGCTGAGTCTGCCGCGATCATTGTTGCCATGGTGCTGGATCCAGTCGAACATTCCATCGGAGTACTTTGGCAGAAGACAGTTAGTGACTAATTTGATTAGATATCGGTTGAATTCATATGCTAAATGTTTTGTTTTGCCGAAAGTGCTTAACCTGCTCTATAAGAAGTCGTACTGTGCACGATCTTAACAATGAAATTACCTGTATAAGGAAGTACTTTTTTATGTCCCAAGCGCTTTGTTATAAAGGCTTCCGACTGTAATTCGATTTGCCTTTAGTATTTGATTCGTTCGAGTTTCTTGTGATTGACGTTCCGTGGCATTGCCCCGTCCGCAATATTTTTGCACACGTACGCCACTCAATGGTTTAGAATGATGAGAAAGCCTCGTGCGCTGCTGCAAGCCTCAGTGATTTTTTTCTATTGCATCAAGGGACGTTTGCAAAGCGTCTGCGGTCTTAGGACCTTGCATTCTAACCGTTGTTCCTGCCCGCGCATAGGTGAACCTTGCAAGCCAACTCCACTGAGCGATAACAAAGGAAGCGCGTGTTCAGTGCGCAGTTATCAAACGGAGGCTCGTCATGATAAAGAGCTAAGTGAATCAGTGTGGCTGCTGCTCCCGCAGTCACGCCTTACGGGAAATATTCAGAGTGATACAATAACACTACAGTTAAAAACAATTAAATCTCCTTAAAATTCTCCTACCAAATTATTAAACCATCAGGGTTACAAAAAACAAGCGGCATACTTAAGCGTTTCTTTCGGCTGTGAACTCTTTGACCGCGACAGTAGTATTCTCGCGCAATGAAGACTGCCGTGTTATGCTTGCTTGCCAGCTTTTTCCTAAGGTGACTTCTGGTCCATTCCCACTTTGGGGGAATGGACAAGAAGTCAGTGGTTACAGGGTTGTTGCTTGAGGGAGGGGTGCAGTTTCGGTCGTAAAATAATGAATTAAAGCTGGGTAAGAACATTAAAAATAAATAAGCGGGGACTTCATCTTCTAACTGATGTAGGCAACTTTCTTCTTGTATGAAATAGTTATTATTGGGGTGACAGTTCAATACCTTGACAAACTTCGACAATACTCAGAGCCCCTTTGTCTAAGTAGGTCAGACTTGTTTATAAAAAAAGTACAGCTTTATGTAACCTTACGTTTGAGGTGTTTCATGAAAGGCTTGCGCTATTTCTTTTGCGATCATGGCCAAATATTTACTAATTAAACATATTACTTTATGGCAATCTTAGTGCATCATGTTTATTTTTACATCATTTAAGAATTATTATGGGGAGATTGCATTGTGGTAAGTGTAATAAATTATGAGAATTGACATAAAACAACCATATTTGTTGATTTTTCACATTTAGTAGAGCAGCATTCAAGCCCATGCCTGCCCGAAGTATCGGCAGTGAGGCATCTGAAAGGACCGTTAAACTTAAGTTTCCTTTCATCATTTTTGAAATGAATTTTTTACCTTAATATTGTTTAGGGCGCAAGTGCTGAGGCTGTTATTCTATCAAAGGCGCCTTGCTATCCGGGTTTGAAAAGTCCTCTTTAAGATCCCAGCTGGCGTTTATTGATGTCTCAAGCCAAAAAGTTTTCTACAACTAATGTCCCCAGCGAAATTATACGGTGCAGCCTACTAGATTTAAGCGGAAACAGTTTTCTTCTGTAAATTTTCAGTGTCGGTATATTGGGCACTTAGCTGCAGTGAATCCTCCGAGATTCAATGTAACAAAACGTGTGGTGTAATCGTTGCGGTGTCGTTTTTGGTAGTGATACTTCTGTGATGATGTGGATAGTGGCATGCGGTGGCGAGAAGACCTGCTTGGAATGATGATTGTGTTGTGGCTACAAGAAGAGGATTGGTGATGATGATAATGCAAGATGACACGTGCCACGAACGAAGAAGTGGCATGAGAGCACGCAGAGCGTGACAGCGAGCGGCAGCCTCCAACGCAAGCTCGCAAAATGGCGGCTCCAGGCTCGGGTACCGGCGACCGAGTGTCCAGCTACCGTGCGGACCTGGTCGGGGATCCAGTCGTGCCTCGGCTCTCCTGCACACCAGCGGCCTGCTGTGATAGCGGCCTGGTGCAGTGTTTCCTGCTGGGACCGGGACGCCTGAGCTACCAGCCTGCTGAGCGAGCCCGAGGACTGGCGACCGGGTGTCCTGCTACCGTGCGAACCTGGTCGTAGATCCGGCTCGTGGCTCTACTCTCCTCTGCACCAGCGGCCTGCTGTGATAGCGGCCTGGTGCAGTGCTTCCTGCTGGCCACGCCTGAGCTACCTGTCCGCCGACCGAGTCTGCCGTTCTAGCAGCCGAGGCGTTGCAGGTCAGGCATTACGGGCCAGTTACAGCAGTGGCCTGGTGCTCTACCGGCCTGCTCTTTTCTCCTGCTTCCACGTCGCGACAAGGAGCGGCGTGGTGCGACAAGGTGCGGCGCGACAGCAGCGACGTAGCCACAACGACGCTCCACCGTCACAACCACCGTCACGGGCACCGCAACGACGATGCATACGGGCGAGTGTCACGCACGTGTTTTATATAGAAGGACAATTTCGGAACTATAGCCCACGTACATGTGTATGTAAATCGTCTTTATCGTGTTAGCGTGTCTGTTAAAGTCTGTGTTTCGTGTAGCAAGCTCCCGTCTGCCGTGTCATTATTAATGGATCCTGGGCCCAACTGGAAACCGGCGAGTTAGTCGTTGTTTCCTCATCACAACTTCCGTTTTCGTTGGCCGCATGATTCTGGGAGCACCGTCTATTTTGAGTATGTGCCACATTTGAGACTGACAATGATTATTGTAATGTACACCTCTTTTGTTCCGCCGACGCTGTCTTCACGAGCACGCACAAGAATTTCCAGCCAGCACGCCGAAATCTCGATGCGATATATATAGCTCAGGCGGCCCATGCACAGGCGCCGACACATGCACATGCGCCAAGGCTCTCCTAGTCAATGTGGAATACAAAGCCTCGCAGTTATTGTCCAGTAGACGTGGTGTGTGATAGATCAGTGTTTAGCGCACCGTATACGCCTTCAAGGCACGATACGGCCGTTACGTTGGTTCGAATTTAAGGAGTGGCAGCTGGGAACGATGTTTTATTTGGCTTCGTGACGTGGCGATTGTAATGCTGAAGATGATGAGGCGGCTCGGCGACGGCAACACATGTCCATGACGACGGCGGTCGTTGTTCGCATAATGTAATCGACGGACGAACGGGACTGACGAACCAGGTGAACCAGTTTTGTGCCCTGAGCTGCTGCCGCAGCAGAATCTGATTAAAGTTTGGGAAGGGCATGTATGCACATACCATCTTGATTTGCGAGCGTCGTCGGAGTTATAAAATTAGGAAATTCGCGAGAAAATCTGAAAATTGCTGATCACGCTTCTTAGCAGCCCATAGGCTGTGCATTGAAATCCACCAGTCAAAGATCCCCCCTACATAAAGAACACTGAAGAGAAAATAAACTTGTTTAACTAACAAAGTATCTTATTCAAATTCTATTTTTTTCGCTGTAATGTGTTGATTTTTACAAGGGAAAATAGAGGCCAATGTTCCATTTTATCATTTATACGACGATACGTCAGCTCCGGTACTTCCGTATGTCGTCACCGATTTCGAAGCACTTCTTTCGTATTTCTGCCATCGAGGCTCGGTAAGTGTGTTTGAACCTGCTTAGCTCAGTGTCTTGGTCTTCTGGAATGCAATGTAGTCCATATTTATTGAAGAAAAATTACCTAGGCCCCACCAGACGCAAAGTGCGAGCTGGTGCGGGAAAATCAAGGCGTCCTTTGTTTTTGCGTCTTTCCTTGTTTAAAAAACGTCGTCTCACTGCAACGACTATTTAGCTATAGTAGAAAGCTAATTTACTCATGCAATTCAAATTAGTTTTCTGGGTTGTGTCTCATTTAAGAGTCAGCCACCAAGAGGCTCCTGGGTTGAAACCCACCTGTAATATGTGGGTTTCTATTTTAATGCAATTTTGTTATCTCGTAATTTGTTCGTAGGAGCAGAAGCTTACACGTGAACACCGCTGCGGAGAAAACGCGGCCAAGGTCACGTTCACCTTAGAAACTTATCAACTTGCCAGCCACGCACTAAGTGCGCCCCAGGTTAGGAACGCGGAAACATAGTAGCGAATGTTTCCGCATTCATAATAATGAATTGGTGCCTAATTTTCAGTGGAGAACGCTCGGACGCTCTAAACGTCTGCATAATTACATATCGTCTCTCGGTGTGAATTGCGGAGGAAGTTCGTAGATGTTTAGAGCGAGCGTTCTCCTTCCACGGCTGTCAAATTTTAGACAATTCAGTGTTCTTCAAGCGTGATGATTGCATCCTGATATCTACAGAGTTGTAATTAAATCTTGAGCGTCTAACGTGAGGCGAACTAGGTGGGTGAGAAAGCTGCGGCATAACTCATATTGCAGCACATAGGTAACTTATGTGTAGATGTAGCGAGTTAGTCGTGTTGAGACCATCACTCGACTTAGATCTGTAAAGGGGCGTCAAACGCTAAAAATAACAGCGGCTCGACGCAAGACTAAAATATAGCTGCTCGCTTTCGTCTCGAAGCAAACGTTGGAAGTTGACACACGCTTTCTTCAGTTCTACCTGTCGAGTCAGTTGCTGGCTGGCTACTGTAAAACGTAATTTGATCTGTCTGCTCCTGGGCTTCAACTTTTCTGTTAGTTCGGCTTCGTGTCACCGCTGAATGCTTATGACCTTACCTGAAATTGGTTCGGAGACGGACTCCTGCGGAAATGTCGCACTGAGTTTTCGTTCCGTAATGGGGACGTTTCGGTTGTCAAGTGCAAACTTTTCTCTTTGATAATATCAGAATTATCCTTTTTTTCGGCACTTCCTAGAGCCTATTGGATGGCGATGTTTTTTCTGCTCGTCGTATGCTAGGAGGAATGGAAAAAGGTGCTTGAGTGTCGCTTTGGAGGTGACATATCAGCCTTTGCTTACAGGTGACCCTACTACACAGTAATAGAAAAAAAATCAAAAGGCATCAGACTACAGGGAATTTTTCGGCTCGTAACTCATTTATTGTGGCAGCAGCATTCTTCAGTGTAAAGACGGAACATCTTATTTGTCGAACATATTTGACCAAACATCTTAATTATTTTTCATCATTTTTTTTCTTTTTGACGCTTTTTGCACACATAATTGCGCTCACCCACAACGGGGAATAGGGCAGAAGCATGCAGCGCTTACACGCAGGGTCCTTGGTTGTCGTGGACGATGGGTGCGGTCGTAGAACATTACATTAATTTTAGAAATTTGAAAAAAAAAATCGTGATAATTCTAATAATTATATATTTTTGGATAGCGGAGCACGAAAACTGGTGTTTAGCTATGTAAGTTCTGAATGCCTTAGTTTATCGCTGTGATTTGCGCAATTCTTTTCTGTATTACATAGCATTTTGCAGAATCCGAAATACGTGTGCAGTCTTTAGACTCTCAGAATTCTAGTTTATAGTTAGGTTACATTTGTAGTTGATGAAAATATACAAGTTTATCTAAGTACTTGTTTGGAGATTTTTATCCAGAGGCCTATCCTAATTTGGTTGTTCAAGGCAGTCCAACATTTTTATATTTCGAAATAATTTAATCAGACAATATTCGTACATCATGTTTATGTACAGTTCCCTTGTGTGTTATCTTTTTAGTAAGGTGACTTTGGGGTGACTGCAATAAGTTTCGAGAGGTTTCTGTAGAACAACTTTATTTTTTATTTCCTTCATTCAGATGGACATTGTCCAAGCGTGCACCTACCTACCTGAACAATTAACCCTTTAACTAGTAGCTCAACAATATTGTTGACCTAAGAAAAGCATCTGCAGCAACTAGACAAATCCAAATATTAGTGTGTGCCTTTCAATTTACCTTTATTTATCTACCTGCTCAACAGTGGTATTCACTAATATGCCGAGCGTGAGTAGCAGCAGATGTTGCTTGCTTGCTTGCCTTCAAAAGTGGCTCGTACCCACTATGGGGGATTGGCCAAGAATCGGGTGATTGAAGGAAAAGAATTATCAGAGTCTAATAACGATCACTTTTGAAAATTTTCGAACCATGTATCGGTCACAAAACCTGAAGGCTTCGTCGTTATCTTCTTAGAGCACGTGCGGCTCATATTCTTGCCAATGCGATTTTCTTTTTCATTTTTTAGATAAGCTCTTATTTCTTATCTCCATAAAGGTACATCTCAAGAACACACATTGAAATTGCCTTAGCAAGTACAAGAGGCCAGCTTTGGACCATACATTTACCGTTCACCACCTACTCAACAATAATTTTGACCTGCAGCATCTCGCTTCGTTTTTATAGAAGCAGTTTAATGTTTCAATTGGCATGTAGTTGAGCAAAGAAAACAAGAATTAAAGCAATAAGACTATTATACGTCAAGTCTTTCTTATCTTGCCATTTAAAGGGCTAGGTGGCAGCGGGGCATTGGAGAGGAACTTTAAGTATGATGTCTCTTTGCAACCTCCTTGAAATTCACTTTTTGCAGTCATTAATGTTTAAGGCGCAGCAGACGAGGCAGTTGCTGTGTTAGAAGTTTTTGATTTCAGTCTTGTGCATTATACTGAAGGTCCCGGCTGTGATTAATGAATACAAAGGCCCAAACCCTCTACAACTGATGCCAGGAGCGAATTGACACAGTGCTACGTACTAGATTTAAACGAAAGCCTTTTTATTTTTTCAGTACGTTTGAATTTCTGCATTATCGCGCACTTGGCGTATGTAGATGCTGTGATCAGATATGCAAAAACTATGGGGCGTATTCGTTCGGACGTCGATGTCCTCGTTGTTCTTATTGTTGCTCTTGTTGAATTGTGGCCTAATTCATCAATTATACCTACAAGGGCACTTAGCAACGCTGGAATTAATAAAAAATACGCGAGCCACAAATAAAAAAAGGCACAATCAGAAAAAGTACACTGCATAATATCAGGACAAGATATATTTGATAAAAAATTACGGTGGAACTTAGGTCACAATGTCTGTCGACAGTAATACGAATAGTAATTGAGCAATGTACCGACAGACCAGTATTGCTTAACTCCCATTTATTTAACGTGTATAGTGGTAGCTCAGGCACTGTTTCGATTATTATTAGTATTATTATTATTATTCGTGGCACATATTCCGATATCATCCCACGTTACTATGGGACTCGCTGGCGAAGATCGCCAAGAACTACTCACGTCAATAGAACTATGACAGCAGTGCGACGTAGACGGCATTGCAATGGGAAGATGATACTCAAGTGAAGACAATTATAAAATGACAGCGTGACGACAAAGGCATATGGCGACGACTGAGTGGCTACCACGGCTTAATCGGATTGCCGTGGTAGCCACGGATAGTCGCATTGGAATGACGACGATGTCAGAACCACGACGGATCCACGACCCCGAATACATACGTGGTGGGCCAAGCCAGCAGGCAACTTGGACCACTGGGTCAGTGTAGAAGGCGTGACGACGGCAGCATGACGAGACCCTGATCACGAAGCTCGAATGACGACAATGGAATGGCCACGACGGCATCACTGTGGTGGCGGGGTGACAAAGAATGCATGAAGACTGTACCAGGACGATGGCATGGCGACCACGGCATGACCAGTGTCGGACGGCAAAGCTGGAATGACGGCGATGCAACGACCACGAAGCCATCACGCCCACGAGCCCATGCCTTCTGGCCCCAGATATTAGACAACTTAGGCCACTGGGTTGGAGTGAAAGTACAGACAGATAGACAGACTGACGGACGGACGGACGGAGAGAGAGACAGACAGACAGACAGACAGACAGACAGACAGACAGACAGACAGACAGACAGACAGACAGACAGACAGACGGACAGACGGACAGACGGACGGACGGACGGACGGACGGACGGACGGACGGACGGACAGATGTTGCCATCTGTGTTTTCCTCGCTCTTTTCCATCGACGACCCAATTCCAGGCGCATTCTCTACTTTATAATTTGCCATGTTTAAGGCTGATTATCATCATTGTCATGCATGTCTATTTTGTGCCATAGACGCTATTTTGCCAAGCATGAAAGTGAAGAATTGCACTCGGCCATGCCGCCATGTTTCCAAAAAAAATTCCTACGCGATGCTGATCATCATCACCGTCCGGTACCGCATTGCTAGTGCCTTCCTCCGAAATAGATACACAGGCTCCGCTGCTCTCAGAGTCTGTGTGGAGAAATTGCTCAGCGCGTTCTTGCTCTATAGCTCAGTGGCTAGCGCACAAACCTCCAAAACTGACATTACTGCAGCGAGTGGAACAGCAAGATCAGCGGATATCGTGATCCCATGGTAAAGCTGGAGATTCGAGCCGCCCTGTCTACGACAAAAACACGTCGATAACGACGACGGTTGTCGTCAGCAGTAAGGGAATGGAGAGATGGACGGACGGCAACGCGAAACCAGCTTGGAGCACTTAAAAGCTGCTGAATGAAAGAAAAATAAAGAATCGAAACTATACTGATCGCGAAAGAAAAGCGATTCCGTCATAGCTGTCAACACCTCGGCTGCAGACCTTTGCCAAGAGCAGAAGCGCGAGATGACCCCATGAGCGACTGTACGATGAAATCAACAAACGCTCAATTTCGCTCGCGTGCTTGGCACCCCCGAGGGTAAACAATACACGAAGTAAAAAGATATTATGAAGTCCTCGCCGGTGATCACGATATGCTGAAGAAGTAAATGAAATAGTAATGAATATATTTATCTGGACTTGTCTTTTCCGGCGTTTTAATGTTTTTACTTGTGTTTAATGTGTTTATTTGGTCGTAATGTTATACGCTGGGATATCCCACCCACGCTCTTACCGGACCTGGTATCGCTTTTCCCGTCCCTTGATGTTCAATGCGCGTCCGCACCCAACCAGCAACGCGCGCGGCCGCCAGCTCTCCACATAATGCTGTTTTTTTTTACTTCTTGGCACATCGTTTTCTCTCATCTGCCGCGAGACGGTTATTGTCAACACCCCATCGATATTATCGTAGATGTATCGCGGCGTATCGTATCGCGGCGCTTTTATGTTAACTCTCTGTCTTCAACAGCAATCTCTTCCTCAGTGAAAGAGAGACAACTGCCACTACATTGACTCTATATGGCGCAATAGCTAACTTCCCATGTTATATGCAGTGTTAAAATCAGAAATTTTAGAAAAATAGCTTGATCCGTTTAGCAGTTGTGACCTGCGATGTCAGTGCTGCTGTCAACCAGTGATGTCAATGCTGGCATTTCGTTCCATGGCACCGGCAAATTTCGCCTCTACTGCTATCGTATTCGTATGGAGAAGCCTTTTTTAAAGCGAATGGTTTTTCTTTGCTTTATTTTTTATAATTATTCGGCCGTTTTCGTGATGAGTCCGCGGTCGAACTCGGCAAAAAAGGTGTTCATTTTCTCTCTCTCTCGCTCTCTTAGCTCCTTTATTCGCTTGTTCTCAAGCCCTTTGTCATTCCTACTCTTGCTCGCTAACTTGTTCGTTCGGGCTATTAGCTTACGTTGAGAATCATCGTTCATAGTTTCTGTCTAAATTTTTACAAACTTGCTTCTGTAGTTTTTAGGACGTCTGTGACAAAATTTTATAACCGCTCCATAAGGCTTCTGTTTGTGTTCACTTTACCACTTGGGCGGTCATGTATTTTACTCGACCTATAATGTCTGACTTCATTTCGAAATGGGCTGTATGGTAATGGTCTGTGTTACAAGGAGCCAAACTATTTAAACTTGAGAACGCTTCGATGTGCTAGGCAACTTTCTGAATGCTAGTATAATTAGTAACACACCGAATGAGCGTGTGCCTGCTAATTAGAGGGATTCAAGGTCACTGCGACATCTGATGCACCAAGGGTTCAACTTGTGTTTGGCCTTTTGAGAAAACGCATCTCGCCCTTATTTAGACTGACAGCTCGACTCAGGTAACATGATATGACTCGCGTGGTATATATTTCCCCACCTGGGCAAGGCGGCGCTGCCGACGCTGCTCAGCAGCGCGGCCGATGGCAGCAAACGAAGATGTCAGGCAGCGAGGTCGCGCAGGCGCGTTGGGTATGCGACTACCAGCTGCGAGATTGTGCCTCCCTTGCATTTGTCCGCACAAGCTTGCCATTCGCTGTCAAAACAGGCTCGAAAACATGAAGGGCCGACACCTGCCCGGGAAATCCTACATCTTTCAAAGCCAGTAGTGCGCAAACAATAGAAGAGACAAGCGTGCACCACTGATGCCTCTGGCAGAGTCAAGTAAGTCACGCTTGTTCGCTTTAGCATGGCATATTTTTACATGTTCTCGCATGCGAAATTGTTATACGTGGTGCGCAGCCAGTACAGAGGGATATGGCATGACTCTGAGGTTCATTATTAAAGGCACACTGGGCTTTGTAGTCTCCACTGGGTCTCACTGCTGAGCGTCGGCTGCTGTTCATGATGTACTATCGCCCAAAAGAGTTTACGGACCACGGTATCTCAGAAAACGTTAAATATCCGAGCAGCCTTTAAATGTAGCCAGTGAAACCGTACATCACAACGATGTGCGCATAGTACCAGCAGAGGCTGGAAATGGGAATACCAGGCTGCGTTTTGAGGCTGCGGAGATATTCAGCTTTTTGGCACATCTCTTGGTCCGTAAACATTTTGGTCGATAGTACATCGAAAGAGCGCTAGAGGGAAGGAAAATCGGGTTCACTGACCCTTGCAAACAGGCGGGTAGATTAGTATAGATGGCTTCCACTGACGTCGTTGTAGCCGCCACGTTGGTGCACCTACACGGTGATAAGGTGGGTACGTAACGTCACGTGAAAGCTATGAATAGCAGTAGCTTCCAGGTTTGTTTTATGCGGACGACGTTGTGTTGGTAGCTAACAAGGGAATTGATATGCAACGTCTGGCTAATATCGGTGTACAGGAAGGCCAGCATTTAGGTCTGATATTTAGCGTGGAAAAATCAGGTATTATGGTATTCATTGAAAACAGTGAACAGACGGTGTCAATACAGGGCCAGGAAGTACTTCGGGTAATAGAATATTGTCACCCAGCTAGTACAGCTAAAATAGTTGACCAGTGACAGATTGGCGAAAAAACATCTGCCTTTAGCAATGACTGGTCCTCGGAGAGCGCTGCCGCAACCAAGAAATTCGTCATTCTCGCCTCAAGGGGCCAGTGTCGTCACGTGCCAGCTTATTTCGTGTCATTGCTCCCCTCTCAAAAGCGACCGACCCGGTCGCTTCAAGGGCAGCGGGCGAGCACTATGGGCAAGAGTGCCAACATGAAAAGAAAAAAAAACATAGAGGAATTTACACAAAGCTGAAGCGGTTTGTGAGGGTTGCTTATCCCTCGCGTGCGTAGTACGGCTTCATCCGTACTACGTGGACGACTTCAGCACGACGACGGCGTCGGTTCGAACCAGGATCCGAGCTTTGAGGCACCCCCTTGTAATTCACATCACTGAGGCGGCGTACAACTTCATAGGGGACGAAATAGCGGCACAACAATTTCTCCGAGAGCCCACGGTGTCGGATGGGTGTCCACACACACACATGGTCACCTGGTGAGTACTGGACGTTCCGTCGGGTCCGGTTGTAGCGGCACGCGTCGGTATTCTGCTGGGTGCGGATGCGATTCCGAGCAAGCTGGCGAGCTTCCTCGGCTTTCTCGACGAACTCTTCAGTGGTGTCATTCCTTGTGGTTCCGTGGTCTAGTGGGAGCATTGTGGCCTAGGGGGTTCTAACGCGACGTCCGTAAACGAGCTCGAATGGTGTAAACTGGGTGGTCACCTAAACAGTGGTATTGCAAGAAAACGTCGCGTATGACAAAATTTCATGGCATGTGTTGTGTTTCACATCAATGTACATGGGCCTGACGGTGGGACTTTACGCCTGTGACGGTTACGGCACGTTCGCACATAGCGCTGAACCGACGAAAATAGGTGTGGCCAATAGTATTACTGCCGTATGCGCGCTAATGTCCTCCCGAAGCCTAAGTGGCCGGGACAGGGATCGTCGTGACACGCCTGTAAAACTCCCTCGCGCAGCGCCGTCGGAACGACGAGAAGGAACGTTTCCTGGATGTTCTCGAAATTTTTCTTGTACATGGATATCATTCCGCAGGCAGTACGACGTCAATCCTCGTGAAAGTGGGCGTGGGAGAACGTCAGCTCCCTCCAGATGTCGGATGACTGGAAGCAGCTCAGAGTCTGCACGTTGATAGTCAGCTATGCGCACCATGTCGACGACACCAAGAAACGGCAAATCTAGTTCCAAGTCGGAGGATGTGAAGGAAATAGGAGAACGTGACAAGCAGTCCACGTCGCTAAGCTTATGGCCGGATCTGTAGACGACAGTTATGTCGTATTCCTGGTGGTGGAGGCTCCAACGAGTGAGGCGACCTGACGGGTCTCGTACATTGGCAAGCCAGCAGAGCAAGTGGTGATGACTGATCGCTCGAAAAGGCCGGCAGTATAAATAGGGTCGAAACATCCTGATGGCCCACACGGCTGCTATACATTCTTTTTCGGTGGTTGAATAATTGGCTTCTGCTTTTATGTTTCTACGGCTCACGTACGCAATCACACGTTCTGCGCCGTCTTGCCATTGAACCAGAATGGCCCCGAGTCCTATACGTTGCTTGCGTCTGTGTGGATTTCAGTTGCCGCAGTGTCATCAAAATGCGCCAGCACTGGGGCGGATTGAAGGCGTTTCCGCAATTCAGTGAAAGCCTGCTCTTGGTCTTCCGTCTACGCAAAGGGGACATCTTGTCGTGTCAGTCTCGTGAGATGTTCAGCAATCATTGAGAAGCCTTCAACGAAACGACAGTAATAAGCGCAGATGCCCCGGAACCGCTGTACAGCCTTCTTGTCTTTAGGATGAAACTCGGCAACGGCAACGAGCTTTTCTGGGTCTGGTCGTACTCCTTGGGAGCTGACCACGTGGCCTAGAAACTTAATTCCTGGAAGCCAAAGTAACATTTTTCAGGCTTGATGGTGAGGTTTGCCTTGATTATTGCGGTAAGGACACTTCGTAGCCGGGCGAGATGTTCATCGAACGTTCTGGAAAACACAACAACGTCATCTAGGTACACTAGACACGTCTGCCACTTTAGTTCAAAGAGTGCAGTGTCAATCATTCGTTGAAGCGTAGCAGGAGCGAAACAGAGACCGAAAGGCAGGACTTTAAATTCGCATTGCCCGTCGGGAGTCACGAACGCGGTTTTTTCGTGGTCACGATCGTCCACTTCGATTTGCCAGTACCTTTACTTTAGGTCTAACGAAGTAAAAGAACTGAGCATGACGCAGACGGTCCCAAGCGCCATCGATCCCTGGCAGGGGGTAAACGTCACGCATGGTGACTCGGTTATGCCGTCTGTAGGTCAACGCAGAAGCGGAGTGTGTTGTCTTTCTTTTTTACTAGTACGACAGGCGATGCCAACGGACTTGTCGACGGCTGGATGACGTCATCATTAAGCATTTCTTGAACTTGACGCTTTATCGCCTCCCGCTGTATAGGTGAAACGCGGTACGGATGCTGACGAACAGGCGGCGCCAGCTCCTCGGTAACTATCCGGTGTTGTGTAACGGAGGTGCGCAGGACTTTAGATTCCGTGGAAAAACAGCCAGAGAATTCTGTCACTAGGACCAGCAGCTGATCCTTCTGTACATCTACTAAGTCAGCATTAATGTGGATGCGGGTACTCAGCCTGGTCTGGGTTGTTGCATCCGATGAAGTCACTTGTAACGTGCCAAAGTCAGAGAAGTCAGCAATGTTATCCAGGAACGCTACAGTTGTACCTTGAGGGACGCGCTGATACTCATGGCTGAAGTTTGTCAACAAAACTTGCGAGCACTTATTCTGTATTCGAATAAGGCCCCAGGCGATGCAGATGTGTCATTTGAGCCGCAGCAGCATATTTACCTCGGCAATATCCTCATAGTCCTCGAATGCGTAGCAGGTTACGAGGGTCAATACGCTGCTCGTTGGCAGCACCGTGATGTTCTCGTCGACAATCCTCAAGGCGTTGATATACGTGTCGTCAGTGCGGCTGCATGTTAAGGCCTGCTCCGTCGAAAACGTTACCCGCGACTTTTGTAAGTTGATCACGGCTCCATTAGCCCGCAGAAAGTTCATCCCCAGAATTAGGTCCCTCGAGCAGCTTGGGACGATAACGAAATATCCGAGGTACGTAAACCCACGAATGCTAACTCGCGCTGTGCATCTTGCTATTGGGGTGAGCAGATGGCCTCCTGCAGTGCGAATCTGCGACCCAGTTCACTTGGTAGAAGCTTTCCTCAGCTTGCAGGCAAGGTCCATGCTCATAACGGAGGTGTCCGCTCCAGCGTCGATTAACGCAGTTATTTCTTCGTCGTCAACGGTGACGGGAATATTCGACGTTACTACCTATCGTACGGTTTTTGACTGCGTCTGTACGTCTTCGTTGTTCTGTTTTCGTCGTTTTCGTCATAGTGGAGGATCTTGCGTACGGTGGACGTCAGCGGCCTCACCTCCGGAGGTCGCTGAACTCCGTTTCCCCGACCCGCCGGTCTAGGCGAGCGGCGTCTGAGAGCGCTACGAGAGAAGGCATGTCTTGGTGATGGTGACCTGTAACGAGCAGGAGACGACGAACGGGGCTCGTGCCATCGCTGATCAAGATTGCAACGATTCGCGACGAAACTCTATATTTCCGGCGCCCGCTCACCAGGTCGTGGTCGAGGTGCATTGGGCGAGAATCTACGGAGCCCCACATGACGATAAGGACACATTCTGTAGATGTGCCCGGCTTCGCCACAATGAAAACAAAGGCGCTTGTAGTTTGTGGGGCGCCAGACATCGCTCTTCCTAGTCCTTGCCTCGGTGTTGTGCGGTGGGCTGCGAGGTCTGAAGCTTACGTCCATTTGTTGAGCAGGGTGTACAATGCTGTACGCACTTGAGGGTGGTGGACGGCGTACTGCTTCAACGTATCTCATTTCAGCACGCGGTCCCTGCTGTTATGCCTCGTACTGTCCAGGAACATGGAAGGCCTGTCGGACCTTGGCGCGCACCAATTCCGCAATAGAAAGCTGTCCCACAGGAGCAGCGGTCGTCCGCATCTTCTGCAGGCCCTCATTGATGACAGCCCTGATGAGTTCTCGCAAGGTGCCGATGTTGTTACCGAGGGTAAAGGGAGAGAGCTCCCTTGAAATCACGGCATCGCGGTTGTATTTTCTGGCCACTGTTGAAGGGCCTTTTCCATGGTAGTGACTTCGTCATGGAACTCTGCAACGGTTGTCGGCGGATTTCGAGTGAGGCCAGCAAATATTTCCTCTTTGACGCCACGCATTAGGTGGCGCACCTTCTTTGTTTCAGTCATAGAATGGTCCGCACGTCTGAAGAGCCGATTCATGTCTTAACGTTCACCGTCACTCGCTGATTCGGGCCTTGAATTCTCGCCTCCATTGCGAACTCGCCCTCTCCTTCCTGTCCGCCCTGGTGAAGGCATTGAGGAACTGCCGACTAAATTCTTCCCATGACGTCAGTGTCGCCTCATGGTTCTCAAAGCATGTTGTCGCGGAATTTTCAAGAGCGATGCAGACGTAGCGTAGCTTACGCTCCTGGGCCCAGTCGTTGAGGTTGGAATCCAAGGAACGGACTCGGCGTCCGGGTGATTGATGACCATGTGCGAGGCTGCAGTATCGGCAGGAGGTGGTTGGTTTGTCATTCTAGTTCAGTTCGGGTAGCAGACCGTGCTGTGGCTGATGTCCCAGGAGACGTCGGCTGGTAAGTACGTGCTCAGGGGTAAGCTGTGCCGAACTACTCGCCGGGCTTAGGTTTGGGGTACGCTCTGAAGATCTTTACATCAACCGTACCCAGCACGTCCACCAGAAATGTCACCCAGCTAGTACAGCTAAAATTGTTGACCAGCGACAGATCGGCAAAAAAACGTCTGCCTTTAGCAGTGGCTGGTCCTCGGAGAGCGCGCGCGCAATCAGCGAACTTCGTCGTTCTCGCCTCAAGGGGCCAGTGTCATCACGTGTCAACTTATTTTGCGTCAGTATAAATACCTTGGTATATGGATAAACGAATGCAATAAATAATACAGTTAAACCTGCTTATAACGAACCTCCATATAACGAATTCCTGGGTAAAACGAAGTTTTTATATTTCCCGCCGTTACTCCATAGAAGCACATGTATTTGAGACCTCTACGGAACGAATTGGGGGCGGGTGACCCCCTCGAAATAACGAATTTTCCCCACCGACAACCTAGAGATTTCATCTCAAATTTTGTCAATTCTACGCGAGCAGCAACCGGAAGCACCTTCTCCGCCGCGACGGAATGCGAAGCGGCGGCGTCGCGCTTCGCGCGCTCGAATTCACGGCGACTGCGAGGCGAGAGCGAGCGCACGTGTGCGTGCGTGCGAGCGTGCGCGAGGCGGGCCTGCATCCCTCGACCTGGCTATCTTGCCGCCGCGGGCGTGACCTTTCCCCCTCCCATCATTTAAACCTGATCCCGCCGCTTGCTGCGGCTGGCCTAGCCCGCCAAGCCGGCACTGTCCTTTTCCAGTTGATGTTGCCGAAGGAAAAAAAAAAACGTTTTTTTTTTCAACGCGCTGGCAGCGCTACTCATTGGTTGCTGCGCAAGTCTCTGCGCTTCACTTCACTAACCTGACACTAGGTGACACTATACGACGCCATCGTGTCGCTCGCCCTTCGTTTCCGACGCCTAGCGCTTGTGTGAAACGACCCGCGTCCGCGCATCCAGTACCTGGTATGACATTCGAAGAATGAGTGCTTCGACTAAAACGGAAAACTGGTGCGCGTTACAATTGAGGGCGCGTTAGAATCGACTAAAAATGGTAAGCGTTTCTTTTTCGAACTTTCGTGCCGAACCTGCAAATAACAAAATCTCTTATAAGGAAGTTTCTCGGGAATTTGCCAATTTCGTTATATCCAGGTTTAACTGTAGATATATGGAAACACAGCAAAGGGGAAGAGAGCCTATTCCTGATCACGAAATCACCGAAGCGCTTAATCATGCATTCTCTTCCGTGTTTACGAATGAACCCAAAGGTGAACTTCCTGAATTCCCATATTTCAGTCACCATACAATCCCCGCAATCACCGTCAGTTCTTGTGGAATCAGGAAATGTATTGATTCCTTGAAGCGGTCATCAGCACCTGGCATCGATGGTATTAATTCAATATCTTAAAAATACTAAATATGTTACAAGTGAGATCTTATGTCATATTTTTCAGCAATCGTTATCATCAGGAGTGGTGCCGGACGACTGGATAGTGGGTAAGGTTATACCAGTCCCAAAGAAAGGTCCTTCATCATCATGTAGTAGCTACCGCCATATTTCTCTAACCAGTGTCTGTTCAAAATTAATGGAACATGTGCTTCACTCTCACATTTGTACATTTCTAACGTCTGTCAATTTCTTCCACCCTAACCAGCATGGCTTCCTGAAAAGTTTATCTTGTGATAGCCAATTACCACTCTTTATATATGACATAAGCACTAACCTTGATCAAAACATCGAAAGTGATGCCCTCTTTTTAGATTTCGAAAAGGTATTTGAAAAAGTTCCGCATCAACGGCTTCTCTTGAAACTTTCTCGCTTATACTTAATCCTGTTGTTTTAGACTGGATACGAAATTTCTTGGCTAACAAACAACAGTTTGTGTATGCTAACAACCACTCCTCCTCTAAAAGCCATGTTCTCTCCGGTGGGCCCCAAGGCACAGTTCTCGGGCCCCTCCTCTTCATTGTATATATTAATGAGTTACCGGCCAATCTTTCTTCTAACATTCGGCTTTTTGCTGACGATTGTGTCATTTATCGCCCAATCCTCACTGGTACCGACAACTACGCATAGCAAGATGATCTTGACAATGTTACCACTTGGTGCAACATGTGGCTAATGTCACTGAACACTACAAAGACTTTACTAGTACCTTTTCATCTGACGGAAGCTTAACCATACTCCGAAGTACGTTCTATGCAACTCGGAAATACCATCTGTGGAGTCATGCAAGTACCTTGGCCTTACACTTTCAAATAACCTTTCTTGGTCCTCTCATATTACGAACATCACTATCAAAGTCAATCACATTGTTGGTTACTTCCGCCGCAACTTGCGCTTTATACCTCCATCCTTAAATATACTAACTTATATAACTTTTGTCAGACCTAAGCTAGAATACGCATGCTCTGTTTGGGACCCACACCCCACCTCCCTTTCTAACACTCTAGAAGCAGTTCAAAATCGTGCAGCTCGTTTTATTTATTCTGATTATTCATACCACACGAGTGTCTCTCAGCTAAAATTAAAAGCAGGAATTTCCAATCTACATATAAGGCGTCATGTTTTTAGACTGTGTCTATATCACAGATTTTATCATTCTGCTCCTAGTACTGCAGCCATCATTCCAGTGCACCGTCAATTTTACCGATTACGTCCCGAAAAATATGTGTACCTTCCGCCGGCCCGGACCACTGCGCACCTACATTTTTTCTTTGTGAAGACTGCCCGGGACTGGAATGACCTTTCCGCCGACGCCGTGCACCACTCCAATCCACATCATTTCAAGGCTGCCATTGAGTCTAAATTTTACTGAAGTGATCACCCATACCTCATGTAATACCCCACACCGGGGCCTTTCAGGTAATAATAAATGAAATGAAAGGCGGCCATAAAGAAACACAAAGCGCTATCGGGATACAATAGGTACGAAGTGCTCCAGGCTATGTGGGAAGGAGTAATGGTTCCAGGACTTGTTTGGAAATGCGGTTGTTTGCTTGAAGTCAGGGGAACAATCAGGACTCGATGGCAACCAAAGGTCCGTGGGACTCCTCGCATTGGGTGCTCACGGGAAGACTACAAATGAAGCTGTGCAAGGTGATACGGGAAGGACAAGTTTTGAAGTGAGGGAAGCTCAGAGTGAAATTAATTATGAATAACGGCTGAGGAACTTAGAAGAAAGTAGGTGGACAGGGAGAGTGTTCATATATTTGTACGGGAAATACATTGATTCACAGTCGAGGAAAAGAACTAGGGAGCTTACTAGGAAGTACGCGACCTGTATGCTAAGTAACATGGCAACACAGAATGTGAAACGCAAAGTCAGAGAGGCTGAGACAATCTCATGGGTGGCGGCAAAGGAAAGGAAACCTTGTATGAGTAACTACCTAAGAGGAAAAAAAAACTAAACCAGGAAATAAACTGTTTATGATAACTCAATAAGAAGCTCTTTACTTTTAGAACACCGATAAGAATGCCTGAGAACGCGCCCTTATAAAACGAGGTACAATAATTCTGCGTTAAAGCTAGTTAAACGATGGAGAATGTTCTATGATAATGTGAAGATGTCGGCCCAGTGGTCGATCTGGGCACCTCTGATCTTCTTGAAGCCTTTGGGTTCTGCGAGGGCAGGGTAAACTAATCATGGAAGGTTGGTGCAAAAAAAGTGGGGAAACGAATGAAAACGGAGGCGTACAAGAACGAAGTACCCAATCATCATCATCAGCATATTTTTATGTCCACTGCAGGACGAAGCCTCCCCCTGCAATCTCCAATTGCCCTTGTCTAGCGCTAGCTGCTTCCAATCGCGCCTGCAAGTTTCCTAACTTCATCACCCCAGCTAGTTTCCTGTCATCCTCGACTGCGCTTCCCTTCTCTTGGTACCCATTCGATATTCTCATCGTCACGAGCAAACTGTCATGACTGAGCTACAAGGCCAAGCAACAACGCGGCCGCGAATATTGCCACGTAGCAGTGACGGCGAAAAAAAAAAACAGCTGCAAAGCTGTTAGTGATGAATCTAACTTTTTATTCGGCGAACTTTTGTGCACAAAGCACGTGACGCTCAAAGCAAAAACGACAGCGGCGAAGACAGTCGGTGAGAAAACGATAAATAAGTACACGTGTCAATATTAAGCATCAAGTGGCAAGCATTAAGTAAAACGGCAAACATTCTCATTCCGAATTGCTTGTTTCTGCGGACCGTGGTTATCCATGCCTACCTGCGTTGGAACAAGATAGCAAGGTGGGCGAGTGGTAAGGATTCATCGTACGTGTGGTAACAGCCCAAGAGCACACACGGACAAAACGTAGCAAAACACGGCAACACGTATGCCTGCGCTCCTTGTCGTACTCTTTTACCCGACAAACCGTACAACCTGGCAAGCTGCAGCAGGTGCCTGAGTATTTTTGTCATTGTTGTGGCAGTTCACCACGCAACATTACCGAGCTCTGTGGCTACCTGCTCACCGAGCCATCGCGAAACAACGGTGATGCGAGGAGCAATTTTCCAAAGATTGCGGTCACCGCGAGCTTCTTAAGTGCCCTCACGGGGCAGGCGACCTCCTACATGGGAACGCAGATCGCCAGGGGAAGGAGTGGCGCTGGACCCTGTAGGCAAACTTGAGGGTGGGGTCCCTATTTTAATCGTGTTGCACTGAGCCATTTGCTGTGACACGGAACTACGTGAGTGACTGCATATGAGTTTCACTCAGTCGGTAATGGCTTATGACAATTTGGCTCTGGTCGGAAGGTTGCCAGAACACTTCATAATTTTTTCACCGACGATGGTTTACAAAACAAGCAATACGTTTCAGGCTCGAGCTACTGTTTTATTGGTCCGTCAAGCAAATGTCGCGGCCGTTTCATAGGCTTCACTTCTCCGTTGCATTTTCCCATTGTAAACAAATTGATGACAAGTTAACATTTAAATTGTGGCTTAGCACTGCTATGATGCGTATAAATGCTGATTAACCGGAGCCGATATGTCCAGTTGAAAAGTCCCTGCAAAACGCTAATACGTTGCCTGAAATAGACATATCCAAACTGAAATGCCCTCAAAGGCTAGAACTTTCGGCAGCATGTATAGCAAACGGTGCTAACTACTGGCTCCAATTACTGAACTAGCAACCGTATTTCCTCAGCTCTGGCTAAAGTAATCGAATTGAACTTTTGCCTTTCCGGTTTAGTTACTGAAGAAAACCCACAAAAGGCCAATGCCAGTACCACAAAAGGACAAAATCCTTCGCGCAACATATAAAATAAATGCCATTTTTTTATAAATAGCGTTTGCATTATTATCAGATGGGAAACACCTGATAGTAAAATATTTTTTGTGTTTCGTTTTTCTGTCAAAAGAACACTATGAAAACCTTGGAGCCTTTTTTTTCAGTAACTGCTATGAAATACACGACCTCCTTTCATCTGAATCATTTATTATTCTCGTATTTAGTTAATTTACTGCATCCTAGAAACAGGCGATTCAACATGCAAGATAGATGTGACTGCGTAGTGATGACGTTTGATAGCTAGTAACACTCAGTCTTTATTTCAGCTTGATTGTTTCGGTAAATGCATTTAATAGGGGAAAATAAGATGACAGTACTTAGCTTACATGCGCCTGCAAGTGCAACCAATAGGGGACTGGCGTACTGCATCAACATATTATAAATTGTAACTACATATTGCTCTCGCATAAAACCACGGTC
>NW_023606477.1:0-60001 GCF_013339745.2 Dermacentor silvarum
AAAGTCATAGTTTGTATAACTTAGCAGTGTTGAGGTGCACCTGCGTAAATGACGAAAATTGCCAAGAGGCATAATAAACGAAGGGATGCCAACAAGAAAAAATGAAAGACACTAGCAGGGAAGCCAAAACGTTCTAATCCGTGGTCATAAATGCTAAAAATGATTCGTCTATTTATTATGCTGACCGCTCATTAAAAATTTGCAGACTTTGTTTTGTATGTATACTATGAAAAGGCACTTTGCTCTAAAGTCTGTTAACTGGAACGCCAGTGTATTTCACTGCACGATTCAAGAAGAAATATCTTGAAAGCAGGGCGTAATGTTAATATTCCTGTTAAGCTCCCATGACTTCTTTACAACGGGAGTTTTCGACGGACAACCACACATACACAAGCAAGCGGCTGCAGCCTCAATTGGTGATCTTTGTGCTACAAGTGATACTGTGCTGTGATAGCCTGCGCTGATAGTGACCGGCTGTGATCGTGTGTCTGTGCTCCCTAACTCACGCTCTATTTCTCGCTACTTATATTTCTACGTTGCCCTCTATCTTTTCCAAATATAGGTTAGCAAATCATTATTTCCCTTCTTGTTACCCTCCCTGCCTTTCTCCCTTTTTTTGCCTCTATTTTACTGATACACTTTTCTTTCGTGATTGCCGAGTGTGCCCTAAAGCGTTCCAATAAAATTCTAATCAGTGTTTTTATATATTTCCAATCTGGGCACTGCGATTCATAGCGCAAGTAGTGTCCACCTCTCTAGGTCATCCCCTTAAACAAGCCAAATTGTGCTACATCGCACATGAGACATTTAAAAATCTCTTAAGAAAAATATTTACGCAGATCCAGCACACATGTTCAAATCTATACGAAGCAAAGCTTTAATGGAGCAGTTAATTATATAGATCCCGTACAACTTTCGATGGAGAGTACAAATGCGTTTACTTTCATCCTATACAGCGTGCAACCTCATGCTCATGCAAAGCTATTTTTTATCCATAAGAAAACTCGTAAGATTAATATCATAGTGCTCACAAGCCATGACGAATTCAAAACATGAAATCAGGTGGGTGTACCGTGTATGACGTGTGCGCAGCAATGTATGTCAATTGTTGAGGGAGAATGATCATGGCAGATGTATGCATAGAAGAATACGACACATGTCGTGCCACATTTACGATTCTATAATTCTTGCATCAAAGTGGCGCATACCTATTTAGGATGATTGGTCAAGAGTGGGCACACACCCCGTGGCTGATATCTAGTCCATAAATCAATAACAATCAACACAATCAAAGAATGCGTTGAATATAAGGCGCCATTCTATTAGCATGTCGTTGTGCTTCAGAAATATTTTTGAGCTGATATTAGTTGTTCAGGCTTTATGCAGATTTACTTTTTCTTACTACTCAGAACAGAGGGATACGCTTACTTGCACTACATAGTCGGTGAGCGTACAACCCTTACATAAGCCCTTTCACTGGTATTAGCATTTGACGCACATATAACTTTCGTATCTATCTATCTACCAACTCAACCGTTTTACTATTCTTCCCTTCATGTGTATTTATTGTTGTTGTCGTGCCGTGGTCCTATTGCCTTTGTCCTCGTTCTCTCTGTGTGGTGTCTTTGTTGACATTGTATTGCCACCATTCTTCCGATATTGTCGCCATCATGGTGTCGTCGTCGTCGTCATCATCATCATCGCCAGAGCACCACAGTCGTCGCCGTGCAGCCATTATCATATCCATTGTCTTCCTCGTCGTCACAATACCGTTGCATATTTTTGTCCTGTGGCCCACCAAGCTTACCGCTTACCGCTTAAAGGCTTTCCACAGAACTGCAACCCTTTAATCCAACTCACAATGGATTGGTCAGCGAATTAACTGCAGTCAGAATGCATGAGTTAGGAGCTGCAGGAATTGCAGCAGTTTGATGATTTTTTACATTGTGTTCCCATTGAATTTTCGTGGTTGTGGCCTTAATCAAGTCTGCGACCTTGCGCTCAGCAGCAGATCCATTGCTACAGGTTAATAACCATCTTGAGAATCTAAGCTAATGAAGCAGGGTTTATTCGTAAGTTGGTCTTTACCTGTACGACTTTTTAACATATATACTGGATCAAATTCAGCAAACCGCCAATAAGATGTGACGGCTTCAGTGTATATACACGGTACTGCCCGATTTTATTGCGATAAAAATTACAGTTGCCACTATAAAAACACAGATATTTTTGTCCAAAGAAATACATTGTACTTCACTTTTCAGCGTTTCATCTTTTGATTACAGCCCCTGAAGTCGCATCTTCTGTACCCGACAATATGAAAGACTTGAAAACCTTGGCCAAGACAGAGCTGGGAGAAACAGAA
Organism: Dermacentor silvarum; assembly: GCF_013339745.2. Taxonomy (NCBI): domain Eukaryota; kingdom Metazoa; phylum Arthropoda; class Arachnida; order Ixodida; family Ixodidae; genus Dermacentor; species Dermacentor silvarum. The sequence goes on from NW_023606477.1 coordinate 2,366, forward strand.
GAAGTGAAACGAGAATCCTTAGCAGACCTTAAGAAACTTCTCGATGGTAAGACAAATCATATGAACACTTTGTGTACCCCTGTTCAGTTTTTCAGGAATGGATACTTTTATAATGTGCGTTCTCAACTGAGATATTTCGTTTTCCTTGAGATTCTTGCTTTAAATTTTCGGTATTGCTAAGGGACAAATGTATAGGAAGTAATAAAAGCAGATGCCTGAATTACTCTTTGCATAAATTACCAAACTTTTCTTGTCTCTAGTCGGTGGTTTTACGAAAAGTTATTCGTTCAACAATACTAAATAGAACATGACATAACTACGATGCCTGACAGAATTTTAATGTGAATGACATTCTTAGGGTACCTGTCAAATTTTCCTGGGGCTAACTGCGTATGTATGTATGTATGTATGTATGTATGTATGTATGTATGTATGTATGTATGTATGTATGTATGTATGTAATGTATGTATGTATGTATGTATGTTGAAAAAATTAATTATGGGGTTTTACGTGCCAAAACCAGTTCTGATTATGAGGCACGCCGTAGTGGGGGACTCCGGAAATTTGGACCACCTGGGGTTCTTTAACGTGCACCTAAATCTAAGTACACGGGTGTTTTGCATTTCGCCCCCATCGAAATGCGGCCGCCGTGGCCGGGATTCGATCCCGCGACCTCGTGCTCAGGTATGTATGTATGTATGTATGTATGTATGTATGTATGTATCTGTGTATGTATGTATGTATGTATGTATGTATGTATGTATGTATGTATGTATGTATGTATGTATGTATTTATGCATGTATGTATGCATGTATGTATGTATGTATGTATTTATGCATGTATGTATGTATGTATGTATGTATGTATGTGTGTAACCATTATCCCGCATACCTTGGTCTCTGGGTACTCCATGGTCTAATCGGCAGCGCGTCGGGCAGCTGTGCCGAGGGAGCGGGGTTAGAAACCAGTCGTCGCTCGAACTTGAGTCAGTGGTTATGTAGCACTGTTTATCTATGCTCCGTACTTCAACGAACCTCTTTACTCTGTCATGGGTCGCTAGGGATGTGATACTGCGTATGAGGCATGGGCTTTTACCGCTCTTCAATCAATCTCTTTCGCGCTTACTTGTGGCACACTATACTATGTGCCGCTTGGTCTGTGCTGCCCTTCAGTGAGCCTCTTTTGGTACCAACTTGGGTCACTGGGTATGTGACAGTAGGTGTGACCACTCTTCAATGAACGTAATTGACGCCAACTTCGGTAACTGAGTAATCTGCACTGGGAATGTGCCGCCTCTATAATGACAATAAATATCCCTTTAATTTCTTTGATGTTCACCAGAATCGAAGCTTCGCTGAGCCCGGATGGACCTTTAGAAAACCTTCAAAATTTATCCCGTGGTGGGCAGAATGGAGCCCACTTCACATGAGCTGCTCAAGGACAGCAACCCAACGCTTTAGCAAACTGTGCTACAAATGCATCTGTTATGTGGCACTTTTCTATGAAAGTATTTCACGCCAACGCTTTAGCGAGGTGCGCCAGGAAGGCACTGGGTATTTTGCGCTCAGTTATGAACCTCGCCAATTTGGGTCTCTGTATATGTGCCACTGGTTGTGCGGCCAGAGAGGACGCAATTCCCAGCGTCCGGCGCGCCACACATCTCGTGGTGGAGGCCACGCGTGGGATTCTCGGCAGCGCCATCAGATAGCGCAGCGTGTCGAGAAAAAAAGTGCCAGGAAGGAGCCCGGCTGGCGCATGATGCGCTCCACAGTGCGTCCACCAGCACGCCATTCACTTCGGAGGCACCATGCAGGCTTCGCGGCGCTAGATGATAGCAATATTTACATATAAGTACTTGCTAGACCAGCTGTAGCTGGCAGCGTGACTTCTCGGCGCGTGTGCCGCGAGAGTAACTTAACCGACTGTGTTTCTTACCTGCAGAAAACAGCCAGATTCAAATTCCTCGAGATGACGACATCCTCCTCATGTTTCTTCGTGCCCGAAAATTCAAGGTACCTGATACCGTGAGGACAATCAAGAGATATTTGCGTGCTCGCAGAGACATTCCAGAGTATTTTGACAACTTGACTCCGTCGAGTATTCCCTACCAGGCTGTCTTCAACGAACACAAGCTCATCATGTACGCGAAGGAAAGAGATTCCCAAGGAAGGGCTGTCGCTTATGTCAATTTTGGTGAGCCAAGCCAAGTTATTATTTCGTTTATTGCGAATGATGGACATGATAAATCAGTGAAAGAGGCCATTATAGAGGTTGTAATAAATAATTTCGGCTGATCACGAAGGTAACAACTCGCTGCGATAGAACTTGTATGCTCTATTCGACATATACTCGTGAAGTTCAGTACGTTCAACACTCTTCTTCAGATTGTTTAGTAGCGTTTACAAATTGCCATTTGTGATTGCTTTGATGCAACATTAATGTGGCTGTCCGCCTATAATGTTCCAGATATATATTTGTCGTGGTAAAGCCATATCCAGTCCCCCTAGAAGACAGTCCTTTGGAGCAAACGAACCTCATTCTTTTAGACCTCTGTCCTCATATTAAAGAAAATCCTGAGCAACTGACGGGCTATGCAATGCGACGTAGTGGTAGGAGGGGAAGAAGCTCTAGGCACGTATGCCAGCCCCGTATCGATGTTAGTGCCCTGATGGGGCGTCGAACTCGCCACCTAGTTAACAGTAGCACTTCCCCATAGTAACTGAGTCAGCCTAGCTGGTGAAACTAGGCTTTTATTATTCAGATTGCAATTTTAGCGTAATGGCTTCCTCTGCTGATGAATATAACCACAATACATTATCGTCACAAGGCAGGTATATACAGGGCCAAAGTTCAATGCGTCCTATTGACGCTTAAATTACTGGTAAAGGTTACACATTTTTTCTTGTCGCCACAGGTGCCTGGAATCCAAACATTTGTTCTATGGATGATTTGGCAAGATGTGTGTTAGTCGCCCTGGAATCGGGCCTCCAAGACGAAGAAATACAGATTCGCGGAGGTGTAGCACTTGTAGACCTGAAAGGCTTCGGCGCTCGTCACCTGGTGCAGCTCACACCAAAGTTTGCCCGAAGGGTCATTATTCTTGCACAGGCAAGTGTGAAACACGTATTATTCACCGAAGACATTTTGGAAGCTTACATGCCTAAATATTGTTTCGAACGTTTAGAGAATACACACGTTGATTTCTGATAACTGATTATGATTTACTTTTGCAAGTATGGTCAGATAAAACATACGATAAACTAGATCAATTTGGGAAAGTGATGAAGCTTATTGCCACGCAAAAATTATGAAATTCTCATTGGTGTCATGCTCCAAGATTTTTAATATATTCACCATGAATATGAACTTCCAGTTATCAATTATCTTCTTCCCTTAATATAGTTTACAATAAATCTGTTTGCCCTACTATAAAATGTAGAAAAGGAACAATATCAACCATGTAGTTACACATTCTAAATAGTGGCACATCTATGCTGTTTGGTTTAACAGTTTGCATTTGTCGACCAATTTTCAGGACACGATGCCTGTCCGGATCAAAGGGGTCTACTTCATAAACTGCCCACCTGTAACAGAGACCCTTTATGGCCTTGTGAAATCATTTCTGTCGGAGAAGCTGCAGAAGCGGGTAAGGCATCAACTGCAATGTAGCCTACCGCGACGTCGCGAATAAGTGCCAATGACACAAGGCTTTGATCAGCTTGCACCAAGCAAATGTGCTGATATTATATCCGCAGATTCATATGGATAGCTATAATTGTTCATAGGAATAGGAGGTTATTATTATCCTTGTTATTACGCTTTTGAGGGCTAGTCGCGATTCTGTAATTATGCTGAATATTGGTACTCTCTAACTGTAGTGTCTACATGCTTTTCGAGCATGTGCAAGGACGAAATGCGAGATTCCTCAATATGCCCTCATGTAACATTTTTTAAAGACTGCCGCTTGAAATCTCTGAAAATTCATGGCAGCTGCTCAGACAGCCCAAGCATAACCACTAGTGGGCACTGAAACCGCCGCATCCCATCCTTTGCTAGCAATTACTTTTCAAAACCACTCCGATTGAATAAACATTGTTCTATATTTGTTTATGCGATACTTCGTGCAATCTTATGAGAAATATTGCAAGTTAGTAGCCGATGGTATAACTGAACCTGAGCAGGAAGCATAGATTAGTGGGAGCAGGCGGGTCGTGGAATCCCATTTTCTATGGGTAATATTATTAAGCCCGTCGTGGGCATAATTCTATCCGCAATATTGAAACAAAGCCGGCATCTTCCATACGAACGATATTATAGGGTGTACTGGTCGGTGAATTTACCAAGCAAACAATAAAAATGTCCTAATGCTTAAAGTCGACTACAGCAAATTTTATCCCATACAATTTTTTACCTATAGTATTATATTTCACCAAAAAGCTTTTGACAAAATTAGTCGCATCACTATTGTAAACCATGTGAAGCATTCCATCCGGATATCCCTGTTTGTATGTCGTTATGTGCCCACAAAAGTAGCAAGGAAATGGAAACTGAAAATACTCACCTACTTTTTAATCAATGATGCTGAATGCTGTTCTGGATATTGCTGCGTGTTCCTCCAGGCCCGCCTATTTTCGTCTTGAATTTCAACATACACAAGTCAACATACAACAACATCAATGGTGCACTAGAATCTATTTTTACTTTCTGAAGAAACACCATTTCACTGTAGTTCAAGGTACTATGTGAGGTTACCATTTCGTTTTGACAGTAATTGGCTCGGTATATATGAATTTGTGGCAACCTTGAAGTGGTGGTTACACAGCCTTTTGAGAGCAGTAAATAAATATGCCCTACTCGTTAGCCAACAGCTAACCATCACTTTCATGACTAGTTAGACCAAAGAGTAGGCATGTAAACGCCGTAGGGAGCCTATAGTTTTGTTCGCAAGACCATTGTGCCTTTTCCTGGCGTCTTAAGGTCGCCGCTAGTATCCGCCCTTATGAAGATGGTTAATGAAACACGACGCCTATTGGCCGGGTTCCTTAAGTGGTATTTTCACCGGCCAGTGGGCAATGCTGCCACCGCTAGTGTCCCTTTATGCCTGCTTATTGTGTTCGTACGAGTATTATCAGGCACCTCTCGCCCTGTGCATTCAATGTAAGTTCTGCTTGAGTTTACTATTACGTAAGTCTTATCACTCTTGACGTGGATGGTTCGTTATTATTAGAAAGTATTTTAGAAAGTACTAACGAAAGAACATGGCGAAATCGCCTATGTGATAAGGTGCCCATACCCCGTACAGAATGGGAGCGATACCACTGTGACAGTACCATAGTGGGATGACAGAAAAAAAGCGGCTATCGAACGTGGTGTGTATCGATCTCTCCTGGTGCAGCTTCCGGTTACAGCATTGCTAAAAAAAAAGAGCGGAATGGAACGATGGCGTCTCAAGCAAAATTTTATTGCTGACAGTTTTATTGATTTAGGCTTGAAGCATAAACGGACGAGTGTATCTTTACGAATCATCAAAACGACATCGCGTATAAGAAAGCAAACAGATGTAGCAGATATTTTAGCTGACTTCGCGAGAAAGGTAGTGGATTTGCTCACGTGGTCTTAAGCGTATAGGATGAAACCGGTGGTTCATTAGAACAACATAATGGGCTAATAGGAATGCAAACCATATTCAAGGATGGCAGACAAGCGAGTATTCTGATGAGATTACGAAACTGAGTACTAAAAAACGAAGCAAGTATACACGCACGAGAAGGGTAATAAAGATTGTCTTTGTACAGTGGTATACATATAATAAGATGATGACACATGGCGAATTAGTTAAATGATAGACAGATTCGTACACTTTCTTGGAAAAGGTTCATGAAGGGTTGCCCCCTTTGTACCAGGCATAATAAACACCTTTCTAAAAGCATAGCGGGGTCACTTTAAGGGACCTTGAAAATCTCGTGGGATTTGTATAATTGATTGGATTGCCTCAAATATAATTGTTTTGTCTACCCTTCTGTTCAGCAGGTTAAAAGTGCGTAACGCACACTGTCTCTCTCGGTATTTTCATCTTTGAAACCTCAGAAAATAAGAGCAGATACACCAACACCACAAAATTGCGTAGAAAGTTTTCAAGAACACTGTACACGATTATCTGTCGTTAGAGTTATGTTTACGTATTGTTACAGTTAGGTTACTGAGTGCGAATACGATGCCTCCTACAGGCGATTTGTTGATAATGCTTAAGTTAAAGAGCTGCTATGAAAGTTGGGATTGCCCAACTAATGTTTAAAAATTCTGAAATGCTGAAACATTTCCGTTCCGTGGATGACAGTATTATCTATTTACGGGCCACTTTTATTTTCTTCACTCACGTACACTTTACTTTCATGGTCACTTAGCAAAACAGCTTATCTTATAATTTTCAATTTATGATTTATTGCAGCTGCGTTTCATTGGGAGTGACTTGACGGAACTTTGTGGAGACATTCCGGCTGAACTGATGCCACCAGAGTACGGAGGAAAACCGGAAGATTTCGACTTGCAGAGACAAGAAAATCTGTTCCTCGGGAAAGCGGATCACTTCGAAAGAATGCTGCGTTGTAGCTATGAAGAAAAGTAAAAAATGTGGTTGATCCCTCTTATATAGGAATCGGTATAGAACACGAAAGTGAAACGTGTCTTCACAGAAGTAGTGTAATGTTTATTGCACATTGATATATAATGTCTATTGGTGTTTTGTGGCTAAAGCGCCCTTAGGCGTTGATGCACCCACGCTGACGCCTGGTGGCACGTCTCCTCCATCACGACTACCAACGTCGATGACCATGAGCAACCGTCGTGCATATGGAAGCTGCACTACGCTGCACACGCTAGCACAACGCGAAAGACGAAGCACGTAACTGACACACTAATACAACGCGCAAGACAAAGCACGTAACTGAATCGTCACCGAGTCAAATCAGCGCGTACAGCGCGTCGTAATTGCAGCCTCCGCGATCAACTTCAGAAACATTTTCAGAGCTAATTGCGGAGGCCACGCTCCGCTGTGCTGAGTACGGTGAACGCCACTACCAACGCCACCTAGGTGGCGTTGGTAGTGCTTCTTGATGCCAGCGTCCCTTCGAATGCTGGCATTGAGGCGTCGTAGTGCTGAGACCACCGAAGCGTTCACTGTCGGTGCGCGTTAGTGTCATAATGCAGTACTTCTCTTTTCTGCTCGTAGGCGGCGGCACCACCCCGAGCAAGAGCGCGGGTACACGGAGGAGTGTTAGATATATAAGGCGCGTCTGTGTAGCTCTCTGCAAATGCGTTTGTGGCGCAATGGGTTAAACGCTCGGCGATCTATCGTCGCGGACCGAGAGGTCGTGGGTTCGATTTCCAAATTTTGCATTTTTGTGGAACTTTTTCTTCTGGTTTCTTTCTTTGTATTATGTTCGTGTATGTTCGTGTGACGTATTTCCGTGACGGAAATACGTCAGTGAAGTCTTGGTGGACCCCGGCATAAAACACTTTCGTGTTAAAAAAGTGTCAAAACTCAGCATGACAGAAGACAACGTATAGAGCTACATTCTAGCTTTACATTGATGTCTCGCTCGCGTCATATAAATATATTTTTATTGCGATAGCAATTATATGGACACTTCAACCGGATTTCTGCCGTCGGCGTCGCCGTCGTCGTCGCCGTCGCCGTCGCCGTCAGGCTCCCTATAGATAAAATCTTCACCGCGCGCCGTATGCCCGAGCGGAAGCGTGCGGGGACGCGCGCTATCACGGAGAGCGAACGCACTCATCTCCCACGCGCAAGCAAGGCAGCAGGAAGCCAGCGCCGGAGGGAGCGGGGGCGGGGGGGGGGGGGGCGCACTACAACTATGCCAACAGCCGCGCTCGTCGCTCGTCCGCACCGTCTCTTATCTCCACACGGCTCTGACCTTTATGCGCCGTGCATTCGCCGCTCAGTTTCCGTTGAAGCGATAGACCGCACGTACCTTCGCCCGCGGCGGCGTATGCTTGCTGCCAGCGTTTTGACAGTCGTTGTCTGCAGTCATTCAGTGTGATCTATTCGTGTTTGTTTGTGCGCGCTCACACCACAGTTAGTAATAGTCGGGCCACATTTTCCAACGCACGCTACACATGCAATGCTGCCCCGATCGGCAGTGCAGGGCTACAGGTGTGGCCCTTCGCGCGCGCTGCCCACGGGAAGCGCTTCTCATCAACACCACCGTTTCACACGCGCCTTCTCGTGGTCATCGAGTCTCTCTTCATGTCGGTGTACTTACGCCGCAGCACACCTGCTTACTTAATCAGCTCATGTTTACTACAATTCATATTGCTACCAAAGCCGCTCACCTTACTTCGTATGACATTTCTGTGTTGCTATCGCATTCATTGCTTCGCCCTTAGGCGAAACTGTGACATTTTTTTATGTAAATGACGAGCAAGAAGAAAGCGTTCTCGCCCAAAAGAAATGGCTAAGCTATGTTAGTGTTCTATTTATTGGTATGAACTGTCATTACCTTGCGCGAATCCAAAATTTCGTAAATTGTTAGCACTATATATGCCTTTGACACCAGCTTTTTTGTTTGCTAGACTTTGATTATAATGAAGGCAATTAGCCAATGCCAAAAGACTTATACACTAAACGTCTCTCCCTCTCGTCGATATATAACCGATTTATAAATCTTCTTATTAAGGCGATACAAATGTCCTCTATATGATATCTAGTGGAAATTGCTTTTCGCAACAGACTATACAGGGTGTCCCAGCTATCACGCCGCACGATTTAAAAAAAGAGCAATAGCGTTGCGCGAAGCAAACCTAGTGCGTATTGTTTCCAGTGCAGGGGAGTAGCTGGCAGTAATTTTTTCGTTACTGAGATTTGATTAGCTAATTGTAATTAATTGTCTAACTCGAGAAGTACTGTCCTAATTATCAAAGCGTCAATGAGAACATTGTAGAGCAACATGCAAATATCCCGATACAGCTTTCTGTGGGTCAATACGTGCGGCATAAAAGTGCTTTTCTGAGTGTGAACGAAGCCCGCGAATACACGCAAGGTGCCTCGAGCGGCCAGTCGCGCGGCAAATCTGCGTGTATTCGCGGGCTCCTTTCACACCTTTCACACTCGGAAAAACACATTTATGTAGCGCGTATTCAGCAACAGAAAGCTGTATCGGGAGTTTTGCATGTTGCTCTACAATGTTCTCATTGACACTTTGATAATTAAGACAGTACTTCTCGAGTGAGATCATGAATTACAATTAGCTAATTAAATATCAGTAACGAAAAAATTACTGGCAGCTACTCCACTGTACTGGAAACAATACGCACTAGGTTGGCTTCGCGTAACGCCGTTCCTATTTTTTTTAATCGTGCTGCGTGATAGCTGGGACACCCTGTATAAACAAGAACACTTTTTTCTCTTTGCTCCTCCTCAAGAGAAATGCATCAACTCAGGCAGGACTACAACTAGTGTACTCCACTTTCTCAGCAGATTATATGGTCACCAACACCATGTGCCTTGTTGTAAAATGATAGCTGTTTCTAGGAATTTCCGCCAGTACTTGCATTTGCAGTAATGCATTAAGATTTATGGTGTCTCTCATTCGAGGCGTTGAGGACACCCGTCATTTATTTCACACACGTACAAAAACTGCATTCGCTTAATCGGATCGTTGTAACTGTGACATAATTTGGTAAGAACGCTACTAGCCCATATTTATGCCGGCAATTTGTTTCAATATAACGTTAGTTGGACAGCTAAACAAAGCAACTCATAAGAACCTAGACTGCGTTCGTTATACGAATGGCCACAGTTGCAAGAAGGTGTAGGTATATTCCATAGTGTACGAAGAGCTGGTAGCAGCACTTATGATGTAGGTTAGTACACTAAAAGTAGAATTTTAGGCGATAATTGGTGCACAATATGCAATTATAGTGAGTATTACAGAAACAATCCTCAATGTATGCGCTTTCAGAGTGGCCACACGTGCAACGAATTACTTTTTAGTCAAGTTGTTAATTAATTAGATTAGAAGCACAACAAAGGAAAAAAGAAAACGTTATATGTCTATTTCCTTGAATTTTTTTTGCAAAAAAGAAAAAAAAACTACATCTCCCATAAAGTTATTAGTTTGAGCAAATGTGGAGAGAGAGAGAGAGAAAGACGTTTATTAAATCATAAAAAATAGAAAATTGTAGATGTATGAAAAGGCAACCCCAGTGGTTTTTCCGGCGTGGAAATTTTCAAGGCAATAGGTAGAACACATTTTGAAGGGTGAGTGTGTTTGGGTGTTGTGAGAGCCAAATTCTGTCAAAATGCAGCACACAGGTTTTCGCTTATTTTTATTGTATGCCACAATGCATCAGGTTGGTATCCCCAGCACCCAGCGTTGGCGCAAAAATTGCTAGTAACCACGCGCTCCATGTGTTTGAATCGCGGAACACTATATTGCTAACATGGATGTGTTAGCCGCTTGGTTTCACTTGACAGATCACAGACAGCAAATCTTTTTAAATGTATTTTATGCTTTGTTGAGTTCACCGAATGAAACAGTAATTGCTACAACATGAATAGTTATTGAAAACGTCGTTAATTATGATCCACACTTGCATCAGTTCAAAGCTTGCGCTAAGAACACTAGCTCACCGAGCGACGCACCGCGGCTGTCGCGAACACCGTGGTCGCCCCTTCGCCCCTGACCAGACACGTGATCTCATGGACTTACAAACCAGTAACGTTGAGGAGCCCGCTTGTTTGATTGCAAGTCACATAATCGACAGTGCTGCAAGCAGCGATGAAAGCGGGCACGAATATGTGTTCATTGGCCGCTGTGTACTAAAGTGAGAAAATTCGCGTGCATTTTCCTAGTATCCATTCATTCTGACCGCTGTTGCAAACAAAGTCGACCTAATGTTGTTGCCGCCACGCGTGGGGAAACGAATGAAACGATATGGCTGCTGCCGCAATGGTGCCATCTCTTTGCTTCGATGAACACTGCTACAACCCGCACCTATGCACCATCTTGACGGTGTGCTCAGACTGCTGGTGGCGCGCGCAGGAGAGTGAGGAAAGCATTTTACATGAAAATTTTCAATAAAAGCGCGTCACCGCGAGCGACAAGCAATTCACAACGGCGGGCTGTCCACAGCAGGCGTCACACCTCGATGGTGTTTGAGATGAGACCGGTGGGAAACCGTCAAGGTTAGTGAGAACCTAATGAAATACGTTGTAGAGCACGTTAAAGAACCCCAGGTGGACAAAATTAATCCGGAGGCCCCCACTACGGCGTGCCTCATAATCAGAACTGGTTTTGAGTTTGAGTTTGAATCTGGCACGTAAAACCCCAGAAAGAAGAAAGGAAATATTATTAGCTTGACGTTAAGTGCCCGTTCCGCTCGGAGCAGTGCATACACACGGAAGCTCAGCGGGAATACTACTTTAATTATTTATAGTGGCGTGCGCGCAACACGAAGGCAGAACGCGACCAGCTCCTACCGAATCTAATGGGATATTGTGAAGGCGTCAGCACACAAGACATAACGATTAGGTATGAGCTGGGCCTCTTCCATCCCCATAGTGCTGTCCGAAGTAGAACCATTGCATGCGTCAATCTTCATGAAGTGTTTGACAATGTTGAACACGTCGCTTTGCTCACCAGCGTGCTTGAGCTCCAACCAAGGCGAAGGCCTGTTCAAATACGTAAACTTTTTTTTCTGACCGACAGGACAGTTCGGGAGAAAATTTAAGACCACCTATCAGACGCAAATCCTTTTACTTACAGGAGTGCTAGAGGCGTCTATACACTCCCCGAAGTTTTTCTACCTAGCGATACACAAGTTACCACCTGAGCTCAACAGGATACCAAACCTTCAACACTGCCTCTATGCTGATGCTCTGACCATTTTAAGCAGCAAGGGCTCAGCAGGTGAGCCGTAGGACGCGTTACAAAGGGTATTGGATATAGTGTAAGCCCATCTGAAGTCTGAAAGGATCTGCTGCTCACCGCATAAATCTCACTCTATCGCAAGTCTTAACGAAAGTAACACCCAGAAGGCACTCGAAGTAAGGAACAGCATTATTCTACATTTTAACGCCACACCAATCCCTAAAGTCAACAGCCGGAGGGCTTCTATGAAGATGTAAACGAAAGCGGAGGGGGAGGTCGGGGGGCAGCGCCCTGGCTCCGGTAGCTACTATTGCACTTATCTCAAATTTATGACATGCTTGGTAACCTTACGAGTAAACAAAGAGGGCTCTAGGAACTTTATCTACGACGTATGACAAAGGCCTTGGTCTATTAAAAAAATGATATACCAGCTGGCCAACATCAGACTCAATTAAACCGAAGCGAAAAAAGTAAAATAGTACGACGCAATTTTACATGTCTTACTAATAGAGCGCCTGATTCAGAAGAACTTGAGTTGGGCCTAGTTGGTGTTTACTGCATGTCATGTTGACAGCTAATCAAGGACGAAGACAGAGAAAGAAAAAAAGAGAAAAACACGAAACGATGACATGGACGGTATCGACACTGCTCATGTCGTCGTTTCTTGTTTTTCTTTCTTTCTCTGACTTCTTCCTTGATTAGCGGTCAACATGACATGGAGTACCAGGTTGCGCACCAAATTGCTTTTTCAAAGCGACTGGATTGTACGCTACAATTGACGAAATAGCTGCCACAGCTAAAAAACCTCAAGAACGCATTGATAATAGTATACTTGGGTATGTGGCCGTGATATCATTCTATTGTAGTCCAATGGAGGGTTTTATTGGACTATATACGGCAGTGGAAATTACATATGAATAATATCTCTTCAAAGTTCGCATCCGCGTGTTTTGTGTTACTTAGGACAAGGACTCAATTGAAACCTCTCAAAACGTATGCACTGCTCTATATTTCATTGTCATTTAACCTATTTCTTCGAATCACGAACTTTTACATTTAGAGCATACCTGGAACCGGTCATTCACCTTCAAAAAACAGCCTTACGGATTATGACGTTCTCCAGCATAAACAAGCGAAGCAGAAACTTCCATTACTTCTTGTATTTGATTTAAAGGTGTCATGTACCATCCATAGCATTACAAACAACTACCAACTGCCAATCAGCCTGTATAATATACCAACCTCTAGCACTAGATATGCAAGCAATCTAAATTTCAATCTCCCCGCCACTCGTATGAAGGAACCCGAACGGTCAGTGGAGCGGAACAGCAACGCACACTGCTTTGGATGTAAGAAGTGAGTATGAATTGCTTTATACTTCTACTTGTGAATGAGCAATAAACAAATAAGTCTTTCAAGAAGTGATGGTTCAATGTCTGTGTCATGTCCTATTCCATTGAAAAGTAATGAGACTTGAATTTCTTGATAGTAGCATAAAGTAGGCATATGTTGTGCTTGCGCTATGGTATATATTGTGTAGCGCGCAATATTGTGAATACTTTCGTCTCTCTATTCTAGACAAACACATGAAGCGTCTTCGTTACTTGTATACGACAAAAATCACCGGTTAATGACACTGCCTGATGTTGTATTTGTACAGATAGAGACAGATGAACCAAAGGCTAAAAGTTTTGTTATTCTGCTGAAAGAAGCACATCAAATAATTTAACAAAATAAGAAAAATAGTCTTCACGTAAACCTCAGGTGCACAGTAGGGGAAACAAGGTTGGCCAAAAACGTTGCGTGTGTATAACAGAGTGTAACTGCGCGCAAAATTGCCTCAGGCCCTCTCCCTTTCAGCGACACATGAGCTTAGGCTTTTAGCGGTAAATATTTAAAAGTTCTGTTAATGCGAGCGGCACTTATGATCTAGGATAGGCAGTGGGCTACTCATGCTCGTTCATTCGTCACACTTCGTCACACTTCGTTAAATATGCGGCATGATGAACCATAAAAAGAAAACTCTATCTGAGCAGGTAGTTTACCAAAGATCCACAGTTTCAAGACGAGCGTTCTGAACACCACGCCACGGCTGCTGTCGTGAAATGTGTCCGGAACCTGAAGTGCTTGAAATCACACATTCGCGCTACCTCGTGGAGGGCTCACCAACTGCACAGATTTTGCACGTCCCAGTTGCCAGTGGATGGCGTTACGGAAGCAGTATGCTGCTGCTCGCCGACAATTTCTCACTTCTCAGGCAATGAAAGGAAAGCTACAGAGAGAAAACGCGCGAAGTAAGAGCGGTCTTGAAAAAAACTTCCACATATTCAACAGTGCTAGTTTAAGCTAACAGTAAGCTAAAACTATAAGATCTCATTTTGAACAGCTTAATACAACAACACACACCACTGAGGGGTAAATCTCACTTGTTTTGCTGTTTTTCTGTTCTGCCTCTGGTATGAGGAAATTCGGAACCGTTGCATGTGGAACCTATAAGCTGATTAAGTATGCGCTTCAGGAAACTGAGAGCGCTCTCAAACGCTGCCGGGCTAGTTGGCGCAGTAAGACAGTGCAGAAGCTCCGGCCCTGTAGCTTTCACTTTATTGTCACAGAAAGTTATCCGCGAGTCTAGTATACTAAAACAGTGTCGCGGCAGACCGCAGGGTCGTGGCTTCAAAAATTGCTGGTGCGACGTCGGAGGCCACAGTATGGTAGGTGTAATATGAATGGAATCCGGCAGGGGCGCCGGATTCCATTCCACAAGCATATTGTAAAACAAACAGCATATCCGTGTTGTTTTCATCATTGATGTCCTGACTGTTGTGCCACAATTCTTATCAAAACATGCATAATCTAATCCAACAATATGTGTTATTCAAGTGCATCTCCTTTTGACCAACGCTATGTAACTGCTACGTTGTGTGTTGCAGCAGTGCAGCAGAAATTGTTCAGGCGGAACTTCTCGATGAGTCACAGGGGCTTCTTGGATACAACACGTGTGCATCACTCACCGTATTGAGGAGTCAGAAACTCATAACTACAGCTAGTAAGAATTCAGTTAAATAGGAGTTCAGTTAGGCCGATCAAAGAGTCAGTTTAGGGCTTTTAAAGCGAAGCTTTCTTTGTCTACTTTTCAGCGTTTGGCATGGCTGCCTGGCTGTTAGATCGGTCACTCTCTTCTGGTATATGTTTGTGGATATATAAACAAAAGTTATTTAAAAGTCCCTGTGAATGGCTTATGTAACTCGCATGTTGAGCGGTACGGCCACCTCTGTTTTGCGTATCACATACCCTGTGAACGAGGTGCTAACGCCGGGCCAAATTCCAAAGCCGACTTATCAGCTTCCAAAAATAACCCCAGGAAAGCACGGATAATTATTAATGGGCTTTCTGGTGCGCCAGCGAACGCTGTTTGTGGCCCAACGACCGGGTTGGACCCAAAGTTGTCAAAATACAACAAAACATATTCTTACTATAAGGCAGTTAAATACACACGTGCATACTTCTGCTAGACACATCACAATACAATCCAGACGGGTATTAACAAAACTCGGGAAATTAATTAACGACCAGCGGTAAGAGTTCAACACGTACAATACAGAATGAACAGGAACACGAAGTATCCACTCGTATTCACCCGTGCTGGTCTTGAGCCGGACGATCTCGGCGTAGCTGGAGGCAAATCTGGAAGAGGGAACTTCTTCCGGAAATGCAAACACTCGTGGAACTCGTCGACTAGCTTGCCGGGGAATCCCCTTCTTCAGCAGACGGTCAGTCTTTACACGTCACATCTCTTCACCGGCGAGGTCTGATCCTCTTACTGATTCCCGCACGGTGCTTTTATTGCCTTCGCCGGTGCTTCTCGAACTTTCTGACCGAGTCGTCCTCCCAAAACATGAACAAAGCCTGGGAATCTTCTAGACATTTCTCAGGTTTTCGGCAGCGGCCGCTGAAGTCTTCGAGGAGGGTGGGGACTCATCTGTTGGCGCACGCTCGGGTTGTCGTACCCCCTCTTTCTCCATGCTCGCCTTGCGTCTGGGTCTGAGAGGGTGTTTCGGCGCGTACCCTCTCTCTTCTCTCTCTCGATACCGTAGTCTTCGCTTATCTTGTCGAAGCTTCTAATCTCCGTTGATCGCGTCGGCTGTCTGCAGCACATGCGCTCTTTTCCTCTGTCGAAGCTGCCGAGAGTCCGTCGTGCTCCCTTGCGGGGTTGGGTGACGCGCGATGCGGGCTTTGATTTAGCGCACTTTTGTGACAGTAAGAAAGAACTTCCCACATAAAACTTCAACAACAATGTTGGCTCAAAGGCATCAGTAAAACACTATGATTTGTGAATGGAATGGTGAACTACATATACAAGATTGTTCGATTTATTTGATCTTCTTTGATTTAGCCGCTCAGCCTTTGTCGATGGGCGTGTGCCCGTTCTTGTCCAAATCTCTGGGATAGTCACACTCATCATGAAGCAAGAGGTATAGAATCCATAAATGATTTCTTATATATAGATCTGGTCATCCCCATTTTCCCTCGACAGGATCCATAAAACGTATTCGTCCTTGTGACATCGCCGCGTACGCGTCTCACACTGTGCGTCCGCCTGATTTACTGCTTGCGTTTGGCATAGCTTATGAGCAATGTAGTACATATATACAAAAGTTCCATGACCATGCTTTTGTGACCCTTGTGACAGAAAAACAAGCATTTTATGTGATTACACGTTGCATAGCATGAATGTAAACAAAATTGTTAGCATCGCCGTTAGCTGTAAAGCCTTTATTTATTCAATTCACGAATGCTTCGCTTCACATAGATTCCAACATTTGCAATGAACCTGCATGTTCTTTATGCTATAAGCGTTACGGCATGAAGTATTCTACAGGCTAATACACACAGAACTTCCGCGCTACTGGCCGCTCGAGGTAGTTTGCGTGTACTCGCGGGCATCTAGCACACTCGGAAAAACACTTTTATGTAGCACGCATTAAGCAACTGTAAGCTTTATTGGGAGTTGCTCATGTTGCACTACAATGTTCCGATTGACACTTTTCATCTAACTATAATAATTGAGAAGTTGATTAATAAATTAGGACTTATTATCTAATCAGGCGGGATGCAGCAAATAATCTGAGTATCTCCAAGCGACGGCAAACAACATTACCTTGGTTCTGTCCAGGTGCATGGCATTTGCATATTTTTAAAGTTTGGCTAATGTTAAGTGAAACACCCTGTATATACCACTTTTCGCTTCTATATGCATCAGGAAATGGGGGTAGACGTTACTTGTGGTACAAAGGTATGTAAAAACTTAAACATACAAGAATTTGGTGATATATGACACCGACCTGGTTGTTCCAAGAGAAAAGGTGATATTATTATCATCATCATCATCATTATCATGACAACAGCGTTTGCACCAATGTCGTTCAGAGTGCGCGTAAGATTAAGTTAATATTAAAATTCGCGGTGTAGCAGTATACGCCCCGCTGATGTTGGCCTTGCAAACGTTCATTTGGATTTCACGTTATGCCCATCAGACGAATTATATAATGCTCTGTCTGAGATGGCAAGCAGGGTATGATTAACCGAGCGCAGCTTTTTGATAGAAACTTCCAGAAGTGAGTTCGCAAACGGTGCGAAAGGCCTCGGCGATGTTTCGGATTTGGCAACAAACTGATCTTTCACATTGTGATGTCAGAGCAGTGGAAAAACTTCAAAAAGTGTTGGTAACTTTCGAAAAACGCTGACTGACAATGGAGAAAATATGCACATGTGCTACGAAAGTAATCACTAAATGTTACGTGAACGGGCCTGAGGACAGTGGACTGCGGCATAGGAAAATGGACAGCGGTCCAAGGGGCCAGACTCCAGGGAAACCTTACCCAGCGATAGGAAAATGGACAAAGGAGACCGAGAGGAAACCAGCTATGGAACTACATTAAATACGTGTAATAAAATAATGAAATATAAATAAATTTTATAATACAAAACACTTCGGCACTGCGGTTGGAGCTCATATATATGGATATGTTATTTTCTGAACACGGTGTTATCGGAGAAAAATGGCCGATGACCACTGTTAGTCTGTAGCGTCTTGAAATATCTCAGGAACTATTCAGCATGTTTTGTTATCGGGCGAAAATATTTATATAGAGATACTACTTTTGAACGCAGTCACCCTTCCGAAGGCCTTGAATAAAATATAGTAGGAGAATGGTAAATCAATCTAAGGCAAAAATAGTAAAAGTTGACTGGAGTCATAGAACTATGCAGTCTGGACACAAGCATCAGAGCGAAGGTAGACCCGTCAAGCACTGGTAACTAATTGTGACGGCGTTCATTTTTTCTGGCTAGTAATATTGAATCGGTACCACATCAATATTATGAATATCATTCCTAATGAGGAACTGCTGACCATATTTCGTGCAGCTGCCATGGAATATTCTGGCACGTCAAATATATTTGGGCACGTCACTTCGAACAGTATGCTGGCCCGAAGGTAAATGTACGACAGCGGCGACCAGCTGACCGCGTTCAACTTGGTGTCGTGTTTAGCGCCTGCTTTTGCGTTTTCGAAATCCATTACGGAGCATCTGACGGTGTTTAGCAGTAACTGCATGAGCGCTCGCAAGTGCAGTAAATATGCAAAGTATCGGCCCCAGAATGCATTGCTGTTCCAGTCAATGCATTTCTTCACTGTGGAAAATGTGTTATGTCAAACTGCTTGCTGAAACAGCAATGCATTTCATGACAAGCGCACTGAACTTATTTCTCGATACTGGTTCTAAAGCATAAAATTTCAAGTAAAAATACATGCCATGGGCGCTCTTTCACTCTGCAGGTTGAACATTCCATCTAACAAGTATAATTTAAAAAAAAGTATCAGTATCGCCAGAAGGCGAAGCATCGATTGCGACAGCAAATTAGTAGACAGCTATACGAAGTAAGGATATTAGTTTTATAGGCCGTATAAATTTGCAAACTTTTGCTTACTAACTAAATTAACAAGCACGGTGTCATGCGCGTACAGGTAAACATGAACACATCTCGCTCGATGACCGCGAAAACTCGCTGTCAAAACGCTGGAGGGAGGAAGCGCGGTGGCAGCAGCAAGCGAATTGACCTTTCTGCTGTCTCTCGCTGCAATGCGAACTAAACCTCGAAAGCACAGCGCATACGAAGCTGCCGGCTCTGGACATAGTTTGTCCATGTCGCAGATCGCTTGAGTAGAACGCCCCCCCCCCCCCCCCAACTCCCCCCTCCCTCGCCCCCATGCCTCGTGCGCGACAGAATATGGCGCGCTGCCGCCCCGCCACCTTCCTCCCTCGTGCGCGTAAGATTTAGCCGCGATGGTCGGCAGACCCTCGCAACCTTTCATTCGCACATAAAATGCACGGCGGGCGGTGACGATGTTCAACCCCAGCAATTCCGGACATCGCCTTTAGTTCACAGCTTTTACACCACGTGGCGTACGGACCTTTAAGATTCGAAATTCGCGCCATGACGCACGAAGTGTACTGGACGATAACAGAATACACGTTTTAACAATAAAAGAAAAATAAAAAAAAGGACCACGCCAACAGCTTTCACCGTCGAGCATGGACGAGCACGAATCAGGAATAACTGATCTGATAACCGCCGCGCGTATAAGACGAGCGGCCAGCTAGTCTACTGTGAATCAGCAGTTTTGCTGCTATTGATAGTCGTTTAGAGGCTCAGCCCCGCTTCGAGAAAGCGGGTGCAGAATCTTGAAAGAGCGGCCTCCGCCTCCCCCCCCCCCCCCCTCCTTCCGTCCATCTTTTCCTCGTCCAACTTTTTGTCCGATCGAATCAAAAAAGCAAAAATGCCCTTTTGTCGCTTCATTTGTCGAAAGCTGATTCTAAAATAATAATGTAAGCTTGCTAAATGGTCGCGATGGGCGCATGTTTCAGAATATGCATTCGCATGATTGACACCCTTAATCTCGGTTGGCCTCAGTTTACGAGTCCATTTGTGCATTTGCGTGCAGGTGCTTGATCGAGTTATGTTCACTGCCACGGAATTTCTGTTTTTCGAAGGCGAAAGCCTTAGGTGCATGGCTATATTTTCGGTGCCATTGGCAGTGACCTTGGCGAAACCGCGCCATAACGAAAATGGCCGACAGCGCAAAGAGTAAAATCACGTCAACAAAAGCTCGGATTGACGTCAGTTTTCTCAGGGAGGTTCCTGTGAACAAAGTAAATTAGTGGCTTTGTAAAGAAAATTTGCTACATTTCAGCCGAACACCTTTTCTAAGTTCTTGGTAAGCGACGGGTGTAAATGCAGAAAATCATCTGTAACTGGTCAGTATTCGAATACCTGCTTCACTGCACAATGGCGTAGCCAAAAATTTTGTTCGGAGAGGGGGGGCTCACGTTGCAGCGCGGCCTCCTCCTTATAGAATTTGTAGAGGGTTCAAATACACCAATAATAACTGCATTGTCATTGCCAATGTCATTGTATATTAGAGGCTGCAAACAAACTACCGAATGCTACCCACTGTCAAGTAAAATATGCATTTTTTTCATAAAAGAATATATTCGTATGTCCCAAAAATTGTGGCAGAAATAACTGATATCAATGCTTTCGCGTTTTTTGTCTATTTAATCAGTAAAGAAAATATCACACAAACTTTAGAACATCAGAATATCATAGAATTCCAAACCGAGCAAAGCAGTGCATACAGCTGGTGCGAAAAACGTAAAGGACATGAAAAGAACAAGTTGGCCACAAATATTTTGATAAATCTTTGTCATTAAAGAACCTTGTTTACTTTTTTGTACAGTCGCGAGCAGAAGTTTGGAGACCATGGCATCAGCAAAAAATTTAAATATATTCAAGCGCAGCTGCACGGCCCCGAATTGGCTTAATACGTTGTATTGGTCCATCACGCGCACGTAGGCTTGCGCTCTTGATTTCAGCCGGAATGCCCAGGCTGCGAAGGAAAAAAAATAAAATCGTGGCAGCAGAGAGGCTCGGCCTTTCTGTACCGACGTCGGAGCGGCCCGCTACGTGCTGACGCGCGTTCCGAGGGACCGTAATAAAGTTTTATCATACCATCATACCATACCTTTGGTCTACAAACTTTTGCTCGTGACTGTACATATGCAACGGCCAGAGAAAAACCTCAATGGCGCTGTCCTTCGTTGCAATAGATTGCGCATGAGCAGTTGTTACCGGTCGTGTATTGTAATTGCACCGATAATATAGTCGCAGCAGTCAGTACATATAAGAAGCAGTTCTGCAAGATGTATAGATTAGAATTGCGAAAATAGAACGGAATATACAGATGCGAAGATACAACTTGATAAAGGGCACAAAATTGTCACTGGTAACAAAATTCACTGTTTGTATACACAAAGCCTCGCAACAAGATGTTTAAATATATGTATAAGTATCCAATAAATCCACGTATTTAAGCAAACGTCACTGTATGTAATGCGTCAAACAAGACAAATAGACATGTTGCGCAGTCACACATAGTAGTAGCTTTAGGCATAGAAAGACAGACGATCCCGGCAAGAACAAAACTATGATCGCAGAAATCGTGATATGTTCTAGAAGGACCGCCTGTTGGGCTAGTTGGTCTAACATAGTTACTTTCAGTTTGGCAGAACAGTTTAGTTCTCCTAGAAGCTGACAAGGAGGGTGGATTTGTTGTGATGCCGAAATGCATGTTCAATGGAAAAACCCAAGCGGCAGTGGACACGAACTTTGTGGCTGTTTAAAAAAAGTGCAGTGAGGGTTAAGACTAAGTTCATCAAATTTTGTAATGACTTGGAATTGAATGATCTTGCTAGTGCTATTAGAAATAGTAAGGGAAACAGTCTGAAGGTTTTTTTTCTGCAAAAACACATAAGGCAGATGTCCATTTCAGAACCATTGAGAGCGAAGGGGGGGCTTGGCAAAATAAGGTTAGTCAGTTTTTACTGAAGAGCCTTAAGTAACTCACGGTTGTTGATCCTTTCCGCGTGAGGAAATCTGAAGAAGTCGTTGAATATGTGAAACACAACGAGAGTATAGATTATGGCTTCTCTATGGACGTTTAGGACTTGTTTTATTCAGTACCTCAAGATGAGCTTTTAGTTGCTGTTAGGAAGTGCATTGAACAGAGTGGCGAATGCGATTTCCAAAACTCCGCTTGCTTGTCGGTTCATAATTTAACGCTTTTAGAATTTTATTTTAGTGTAACATTTATTGTTTTTAACGAGCAGCCTTTTCTGCAACGTAGAGGAATGTGTATTAGGTCTTGCGTGGCTCCGATTCTATGCGACATACTTTTAGCTGATATTGACAGTGCGCTTGATTTGGCTTTTAATGGGGGGAAGGTATTCAAATTGCTTCGGTACGTCGATGACTTTTTAATTCTTTTAAAGAAAGAGGATGGTTTCACTGCCCTTGGGAGTATTTTAGATGTTTTTATTCAAGCTGGGCAGGGTTTGAGTTTCACTCATGAATTGCTTGGAACTGAGGGGTTACAATTCCTGGATCTCAGGCTAAAATTTAGTTTAGGCCATGTTTGCTGAGAGTACCTCCCACGGGTTAAGAATTGTCTCCTGCCTTTTGACTCTGCCCACTCTAAAATAGTAAAAAGGGGCATCGAATTACAATGTCTGGATGCTGTGCTCCTTAAGTCATGCCCGCATTCAATGCAGCATAGCTTTGACAATCAGATTGGTCGCCTTTTAGCAGCGGGATTCCCTGAGTTGCTTGTTGTTCCGGTGGCCGAGTCTATCCTGCAGAGGGTAAAGAACAAAGCTGGAACGGAAAGGGCTGCGACCCAGCGATGGATGGCGACACCCGTAGTCATGCCTTATATGCATCAGGTCTCGCACAACCTGAAGAAGGTCGCGAACAGACATCGTATTCCTGTGGTCTACACGGCTCCTAATAAGCTATCCAGGCTCTGCCCTCGAGTTTGCAGTGACAGGAAAGGAGGTTGCCAAACCAGCCAAGATAGCCGCGTCGTGGAGTGTACGACAGGAGTGGTATACTCCGTCCCCTTGCTGTACGGGAAGGTGT
Organism: Dermacentor silvarum; assembly: GCF_013339745.2. NCBI lineage: Eukaryota > Metazoa > Arthropoda > Arachnida > Ixodida > Ixodidae > Dermacentor > Dermacentor silvarum. Next base: position 25,296 of record NW_023606477.1, read on the forward strand.
ACATCGGCCAAACCGAACGGTGCATAAACGACCGGCTCAGGGAGCATGCGCTAAAAGTTAAGAAAAAAAGGACAAGTATGCACATTTGGTTGCCCACACCATTACGTGTGGTTTTACGTGTGGTTAGGCACGATTTTATGAGACCACTATCTTAGGCAAATCAACAAACTACACGGCTCGGGTGGCTCTAGAAGCATTCTACATCCACAAGAACTCAGATATTTGTATAAGCGAAGCGTCAATTCTTTTGCACAGTGCCGAACTGAACTATTTGAACTCTGTTACCTGAGGGACATAGTACTGCTAACTTTTTTTAGATTTCTTTTTATCACCTCGCATGGGAAAGGGGCGTGACACTGGTGTACGTGGTTCACCTTATAAATCGGAGGGTTTGTTGACTGAAATAAACTGTTGGTAGTAGCGCTCGTCCGCGTCTGTCGTGTCTTCGTGTGTGTTGTGCGTACTTTTTTGCGCTATGTCTGAAAGTAACTCGTGATATGTACTTGGGCCATGCGGCGGTCGCGACAGCACCATATGGGTAGATAATAGAGGAATAATGCAAAAATCAGTACGAAAGTGTGTCATTTAACTGCCTGCAGAGCGGCGACAAATTTTCTGCACCCAAAATTAAGGAAGGGTATTGCTTCGGCTCAAAACAGAAGTAAAAGCGGGTAGCTAAAAAGGAAAGACCAAACAAAAGCCACAGATGATGCGGCAAGTTAAACTACCCAATATCCGAGTGTGTTTCTTTGGAAGCGCCGCGAGGGCCGCCTTTCAATAAACAAGGTCGGTAAAAATTGGTTATTGATGTCCTCGTAATTTTCGTTTTCACACGATAGCTTTGATCATGATGCTACCTGTTTGAATAAACGGCGATAATTTCTGCGGTTTTACAAACTAATGAACAGTCATACGTTTTCATAATTACGCGTTTATGGACCTGAAGGAACAGAACCTTTACTTGCATTGATTTTTGCCGCTTCCCTATCTAAAGGACAAACTTCACTCGGCGGGGAAGTTTAGTGAAGCGGTCAATGACTTCGGACACGTTGATGCCGACGTCTCTGTGGACGTCGGCATCCTTGTCGAGCCAGACCTTGTCGTCCGCAAAAAAGAACCGCCTCAAAAATAGGCCGTTAACTTTCTTCTGTTTTCTCGTATTTTACTTTGCCTGCCTAACCATGTGTTCCTCAGACATTGTAGAGCGCAAGTAGTTTTTCTAATCTCATGTTAAAAATATACTATCTGCGCTTGAAGTGGTCACTGGAACGGTGGCTAGAATCTGAAGCCGTTTCTACACATTTACATAGAACCTGCAGTCGCAATGAGAGAGAACATCTTTTCCGGTGCTAAAACCTAAAAGTACTCCTTCGATGTCATTGGCATCCTTGTTTAGGTACCTTGCACGAACAGTAAACTGTTGGATACCGGAAATATCCGTCGTTTCGTCAGCCAATATGGAGAAGCGGCCTGCACCATTTACTTTTGCATCTAGGCTTTCTTTGATAATTTCATCACAAATTTCTATAATTTGGTTTTGTACATCTGGGCTCAAATGCGAGGTATTACTGGGGCAACATCCAAATGGTTCTTCAGATATGTAGCTCCACAATCAGCTCGCAAATGAAGAAGCGCTCTGAAAATACCAATATTTTCAGAGGGGATTTGCTTAAATCCATAGGACCACTGTCTCTATGGCCACGGAGAGCCAGACCTTGTCGTCCGCAAAAAAGAACCGCCTCAAAAATAGGCCGTTAACTTTCTTCTGTTTTCTCTTATTTCACTTTGCCTGCCCTGGTCCAGCTGATTGATCACATCGGGCGCCCTTCCTGAAAATGTTTGGAGAAAATTATCAGCTGCCAGCTGGCATTCACGGTCATATTTAGTATTTTCGTGTGTGCGGAAGATTGCGAGCGCGGCCTTCCATTTCTGGAACGGCTTGGACACGAGGGCTCCAGTGCGCGCATGTTAGCTCAAGTTTATAAGAACATTAAACCCATAAAGTTCCAGAATTGAAAATCTAAAGCACGCCTTTGGAAATGTCAGTGCACCTTTCGCGTCATAAGTTTATGAGAACTTTATACTCATAAAGTTTCGGAATTGAATTCCATGCGCTCCGTAGATTCCGCGGCCGCTGCGAAATGCCGCAACGCGTCCGCTCGCTATCGAAAAACCCTTGAAAGTTTGTGCTCGGATGGGGCTCCTTGCGTTATGCGAGTCCAGGTGCCAAGGGCGTTGCGACGAAATCCAGCCCGAGTTCGCAATGTGCGTGCCGAAATCTGTTTTCGAGCGTGAAAAGGACCTTGTGGACAAAATCCAGAATTATTCCCGGCGCCGGTGGTTGTTCTGGTCGGCGGTTCATGCCAGCACGAAATAATTTCGGGGGGGGGGGGGGGGTCTGAAGTCCCATCAGTGCTACTACTGCTACTACTACCCCTACTGCTACTACTATTACATTATTAATAAATAAATATTATAGAGGAAGTACAACAACAATGAAAGCTTTACATGAGACCCAACGCAGTGTTTTAGCATAAGTGATGCGCATTGCGATTATAGAAAAGTTTTCATGTGTTAAATTTGTCGATTTGATGCAGATTGACAGTGGAATCAACACTCTCTGGCTTACTTATCGTGATTATTTTTTTTTCATTTACCATAAACCACATCTCCACTATTAAATCTCTTAAGCAAACTTTAGTGGACTCTGGGCTTGGGCTCCCGTGTACTGGTGAGGGATAGTGCCCCTGTATACGCAGGGCCTCTCTTTTCCTCGCGCCACCGGCACCGCCGTTGGCCGAGCGTCGTCACGTCGTGACAAGTGATATAAGTCGCTCTACTCGGCACAGAGCAGAGAACATGGCGGAAACAACGCCGGTATACCACTTGCTTCAGCTCTTGTGCCATCCGTATCGGCAAAGGCGCGTTCCCACCACGGCGTCAGGAAGAACATCTGGCCGCTTTGGCCGGAGCAGCGGTCTCACTCCTATCGCGTGCACTCGAGCAATGATACACGCTCGCCCTCGTCGCCGCGCAAGAACTATCTGCAGCAACTCTGAGCATGACGGGACGCTGCGCACCGGGGCTGCGCAAATCTCAATGAAAGTGGGAAAGCTGTTTACTCTGCGCCGTACAGACGGACCGTTGTCGTCTACAGTAGTCATTAATGCGAAAGCATTACATGAGCCATGAGGCAGAAAAGCCGGCGTCATCCACAACGAGTGGTATCAAAAGTCAATGTGACTTCATCAGCGTCTTGAATGAAATCAGTAGTCATAGAGAAGATAGTAAATGGTATGACAACGTTAATTAGTAGTAATTATGGGTAGTTATTGGGAATTAAGGTGAATTACAGTGAAGTGAAATAAAGTTACAAGTTAGAGAAGAGTTACTTAAGGTGGAGTCAAGTGAATTAAGGTGAAGTAGACTAAATTACAATGAATTAAATTTGGTTAAGGTGGATTAAAGTGGATCACCATATCAACTCGTAGCTACTTGGCGATGAGTTCTGAATGGTTGTGGTCTGGTGATTAATGAACGCAGAGAAAAGAAATCGAAGGAAGGATCGCAAACAGGTTGTAATACTTAAGAAGTCTTTATTGGTAATGACTAAGAGGAGTGATAATGCTTTCGCATTCAAATCACGTAAGGATACTTAAGGTACAATTTTTTTTGCCCATGGGCCGCCAGCAGGGCTATCGCTTTAAACCCCACCGCGCCTCTGCCCGCCATATAACGCTTTGCAGTAAACCTTCTCTGTGATAGCGTTCATGATCCACCAATAAAACCCGCCATGTTTGGCTACGTCATAGTGCACAGCTGTCGCTTTAATATCAACAATCTTTTTAATCTTCGGCGCGAACGTCCGTCACATCCAATTATACTCGCGTTGCAACGGCAGCCCCTGCCACATCCGAGTTTCACCCCACCGCCCGTATATTTCGGCCGGCAGCATGCTGCACTGTCAATGCTTGAAGGGGTCTGCTGCGTCACGGCGCGAAGCTCCCTCGCTAGAAACCGGTGAAGTTTCTGCGCGCGCTAAGAGTGCATGTTTATTCCCCCTAAACACTACGATTAGCAACACCTAAGTTTTAAAATTTTAATTAAATTATCGGCTTTTACGTGCCAAAACCACGATCTGATTATCAGGCACGCCGTAGTTAGGGACTCCGGAATAATTTGGACCACCTGGGGTTCTTTACCGTGCACCTAAATCTAAGTACACGGGTGTTTCCACATTTCGTCCCCATCGAAATGCGGCCGCCGTGGCCGGGATTCGATCCCGCGACCTCGTGCTCAGCCACCCAACACCATAGCCACTCAGAAACAACGGCCGGTCGGAACAGATAGGAAATTGAAATGAATCACATGCATCAAAGTTTGCATTGCGAGTATTATGAAGTACAGTTTTAGTTTTTTTTACTTGCAATTTATGATATATGACAGTCTTTGTGATGACTTCAATTTCCTATTTTACGTTTAGGCTACTGACACTGCAAAAACTATATTTTTTTGTCATAATACAGAATATAGGCACCAGAGTGCGGCTCATAAACACATCGGTATAATGAGGTGTAATTTGTGGATACATTTCTCGCTATGGGTAATATAGGAGCTCCTTTCTCGCAAATATGTGTCTTGGGTCAGAGCGCTTATGCTGAAAGTGGACTGATTTTCCGCGTTTTTCGTGGAGCTACCGAAGTGACTGTGAAAGCCTTTCGCTGTTTAAAGGTGTAAGCCTTTCGATGCGAGGCGCCTGAATTATACACAAAGAACGCGCTCGTCCGGAATCAGAAAAGTCGCAAGCATCATGCCAAAGTCGGGATTGCCCTTCTACGGGTTAGTCGCGTCCTTGACAAAAAAAAAGAAAAACCGGGGAGTGATTAGTCATTTTTAACGACGGGTGGTCGTTCTTATCGTGATCACACATGACGACTTGCGCCAACGTACCGCGCTTTGTCGGGAAGCTGTGATGGTTCATTCTTTAGAAAGGGTATTTATTTTTTCCGCAACGTAACTAACGTCATCGGGGCAGATTTAAAAATATAATTGTCACGAGTCAGGCAGTGGTACCCTAGGTGAAATGAACGCCCGAGAAAGATGGACTTGTAGTCGCTTTCTTATAGAAACGCTGATAACGTTGCAGTTTAAACCACAATTGAACTTCGTACACAGTATTTTTACCAACAGCTTAACAGAAGGCTATTCAGTCGTGATATTAAACATAACTTTTTAGCAGAGACACTCTCACATGACTTCAACATATATACAATAAAGGGCTCTGTAATTTCCACCGTGACTTAACCTAGGTACGTTGGCGTACTTCATGTAATATTCCCCGTCAGCCTACTCACATATACCGCATTACTAATCACATCTACCATGGCCTCGGCTACATCCCAAGAAGCAATTGCGTACCTCTTCTCATTGCTAAAGATTCGGTAGGCGTAATACAGGCCAAAATTAGAATATGAATGCCCTGTATGGAATTAGCATGGAACCTTCAGTGATATAGAACGTATGCATTACACTCGAGTCTGTCCAGAAACGGGCAGTAACATTAATTTACTCTGACTATTCATTTATCATCAGTGTTAATAAACAGAAAGCATGCTGAGCTTCTATCGCTAGGTTTGCGTCGTGAAGTCACCTGACCTTGCACAAGTTCTACAATTCTACGCTCTAATATTCCATCATCAAGAGCTCGGCGCTTGTCATCACGTATAAGCTAAAAAGCAGCCTGGCCTTCAGAACGTATAGTCAGCGTCCAAAGCTTTCGCACGCCTCAAGCTGAAAAAATATTATATTTCTACGCCTGAGGCACGCATCGTGGCATTCGGATTTACAGCGTATACTAGTCTAGAGTAAACAAAAGTTTTGCATACTTTTACTGGCTGTGGGCGTAGCTGCGTTGAAAATGAACTTATTCGCAGAATCTCGGCCGCGTAAACTTTTGACGGTGACTGTGCCATTGAACACCTGTATTTTCTTTATTCTGCACACATTTTTTAACGAATGGCCTTCCAGGCAATGTCTTGCAATGCTTACACCTGGTTAATTTTCAGGACAGCCATCTCAGACATGATGTATTAAGTATAAGAACTGAACTACTATGTAGTACGTCATTATTATCACCAATGAGGTGTAATAAATTTGTAAACAAATAAAGGATAATAACATTGCCTATGAAATTTTACTCAAATCTCAGGAATACTTCAAAATTTCGCCTGTTGGTCTTGTGTACCTCCCTATGCTTTCTAGGAAACCGAAAGGGCAAAAATCAAGTGTGAAATTGACATGTCCTGTGGCACCAGGGCAGAAAAGGAAAGGTTTGGCTTAGTAGGACCATGTGAAAGGTTCAGCTGCCATTGTGCTACTCACACACAAGGAACGACACTTTTGTATTTTATTTATAGGCAGTAGACAAAATGATAAATGATGCTCAGTGCACGCTGGCGTGATCATTACAAAACGACCATACCGATATGGGTCATAAACGATTATAATAAAGGAACATTTCTGCAAACCGCCACGGTCCTTTCTCATGTTTCTTCAATTATTCAAACATGTTAAATTTAGGGTAGGAGAATATTCGCACATAATTACTAAAGAATTGCACCAGTAATCATATCATGGTGCTGTGACCTGATTCAGCAATAGAGTTAGTCAAGAACAGAACAGCAGAATGCTATATGGCAACTTCTGTAATTGTAGCCGAAAACAGTGTATTTTTGCACAACTTTGTGGGCATAATTCAAATCGGGTGTGGTCTGTGATTGGAGTCGTTCTCTATTTTTACACGACAGGCTACATTAACACGTCCCAGAGTCTTTTCGCATAATTTCCAATACTCCTCTGCGTAAGTTGTGGTAAAAGGGTAAAATGATATGAAGACTTTTAGTATTTCTGGAATTTTGCGAAGGTATATGGGAATGGTTCAAATGATAGGACACGTGCGCTGCATATTGAGGGTAGAATGTTTATGTTTCGAGGTACTGGTTTGTACTAAGCAAACATGCTTGTGCAATAATTCGGATATCCTTCATTTGCACTGAAGGTCAGGTATACGCAAAAATTCTGCTTTGATATAATGCAAATACACTCAGTCAAATAGCGTCAACTGTATTCCTTTGTAAAAATACTACGTCTGGGGCTGCAGCCAACTTTTCTACTTCTGTGTCTTTTAATTGCACACACTGGGCGCTATTTATTTTTGTGGCATGTTTCAAGCCGCACAAGAGTTGCACAAAATACGCCTTTCCCACGACGTAGCTGAAAAGGCAAAATATTTCTTAGTAATGTCTTCATAAATATTCACCTTAAGAAAAAAATGTACTTTCAAAACACGTTACCTGCGTTTATTTTCCAAAATACAATATACCTAAAGTGCAAAAGATGTTTGGAAACACGTTCGCATGTTCTCGAAACCAGCCAGCTATTTTTTTAGGAAGACGTTGGTGCAGTAGAAAGGAACTAAACAAGAACCGTAACCAAATGTCCTGCATTTCGGAATATGCCATCGGGTGGAAAACTGCCAAACTAAGGAGCGACAAAGTGATAAGAAGAAGCGCGGCACAGCTGGCTTCGAACCTGCGAACTCACGATCGTGGTTATCAGTGATCTTGATCTGTGGTCGCTCAACACGCTCGGCTACCGCTTCGAAGCGCTGCTGTTGGCGAAAACTAGGCTTTTATATGTACCACAATAAATTCCGCGACCTTGTTATGAAAACTGCGATTTTGGAACGACTTCTTTGCCATTTCAAGAGCTGCTGCTGCAACTAGCTGAAAGCTGATTCATTGAAGTTGATAAATCATTGAAGTTGATAAATCCACAGGAATACGTCAGTCAAAGCAATAGTTTCATCGCAAATTGCTTTTTACTGGCCAAAAAAGCCTCCAAAATTTTGACTTTTCAATAGACTCCCATAATTGAAACTTCGCCCGCAATTTGGAACGAGTTTTCTGCTGTAAGTAATGGTACCACTTGCATGTTATTTCGGGCTAAGCGCCAAGAGCCTATTTCCACGGGAATATTTTAAAACATGGCTTCTATGATTAGTTATTTGGAAAAAAAACGACGCTCTCCCGTAGAAAACGCGTATGTTTTCAGAGGCGGCCGCTAGAGGCGCTGTTCGGCGATGTCCCAAATTCCTGGTAATGTATAACAATTTTACACGCCTTTAATTTCAAAATCTTTTTCTTTTAGGATCATGGTAACTGCTGTATGCTACATACTGGGGCCGGATTCACAAAAACGTTCTCATGCTAAAACTGTTCGCAGAAGCAGGTGTCAGCCAATCGTGGTGCAGCACTTACGATCGAAAAGCTTTGTGAATTCGGCCCCTGGTGCTTTGTTACTCTGTTTTAGATCTTGTTTGGTTTGGGTATCACTTCTTATAATGTTACCTTGAAAAAAGTTTTAATGCGTGTATACATGCTCCCCGCTATAATCCTCCTCGAGCGAATATGGGACTGTGTGATAAATAAATGAAAGGCTATTCCAGTGACTGAATAGTCCTGGTTCTGTTTTCAAGAAGGCTTAAATGTGCGTGCGATGAGGCGAAATTTAGTCACGGTGTTACGCAGGCTAATAACCAAAGGGGGCCATGCAGCAATAAAACATATACGTACCGCCGCAAATATACACAGGCTTCAAGCGTTGAGTTGTACGAACAATGCTGAAAATGTGTTCCTATAATAAAGTTTTACCGCATGGCCTGCATATTGGTTCTTAGTTCACTAAAGTCATGTTATTCTATTGATGGTCTAGTCGTATGCACGCCGTCATATGCATCAGTTGTCGCCTTGCGTCACCCTTGAATCACCTATTAACAATAAGATTGTCGAACTTAGTGTGTCCTAGTGGTTTTTCCCACATTCCTTTGGTGCGAGATATCATTTTGTAGTTGGATTCGTGATCTGTCTCGTTAGCGAATTTATTGTAAGGATAAGACCATGCCGCGTGCAGTTGGGCCTTTTCTCTGTGCTCTATTATGTCTCACTAGCGGCATTACCAAGCTTAGTACATTAAATAAAAGAAGCAAAACAATGCAGCACTTGCACCACAGAACATTCATTTGAAGAGCACAAATTTTTCATGTGCCAAGAAAATGACAACGTAAGGGTGTGTAAATTGTGTCATGCCACCCAAAAAGCGTTTAGCATTTAACGAGAGTGCAGCAATCACCTGCTCAATATCGTATTTGACCGTTTTTTAGGAATTCCCCCGAATCTCTACACAACGCCACCACACACGTCGCACTGCGGGAGAAGACGAATACTGTCGAAAATGTTAACTTCCTATTGAGAATGCTTATTGTAACCAGAAAAAAAATTCTGCCGACTTTTTTCTAGGGCAGCATGGGCTTGAAAGAAAGCAAGTGCTAAGATCCAAAGACAAAGAGTTGATAGACTGTCACTATCCGCTTTCAAAAGCACAAAGCCAATTTGTCTTGCTTGTGGTAAGGTTATGACTGTTATTTGACCGACTAGGGGGGTGGGACGGTTTTTTGGCGAGAAAACAAAAGTAGTAGCCCTGGCATTGTCCGATAAATGACCATACTCTGACAGTCCACGTCTCGGCCGCGCGAGAGTGGAGCCACGTGTGCAACTTTCAATAAAAAACGATTACAGCGCAAAAGCTTGTAATACTCGCCTTCGCGCACTACCGTTAAATGTCGCACGTTTAATAAAAGGAAAAGAAAGATGAAGTAGCACTGTGCTTTTTGATCACCTCGGAAGGGGACTACTTCCAAGAACGCCGAACGCAGATGACTCTACCTACTGCAAAAATGTTTAGGTGTTTCCGTCTAACGAGACAGTGACCTTATGTTAATGTATTGAGACGCTGCCCAAAACAAACAGGAAGAAAACAACAAGAAACGGGAAAGAGCGCACACTACCTAATACCACCATTTTTGGGCACTTGTACTTTGGATTCACTTTTAAAGCAACGGCTTGCGCGAGAGAATATATCCATTTTTCCAACAAGGAATCGACCCACCACCCGAAATTCTCTTTCTGCGTGCTGATATGCGCCATCCAATAGAAAACCGGATTTACAACATGTCTATGCCACCGTATCCGCAGTGGCAGACACCAAGCTGCTTTTTGTAAACGACACGCTGTGCCCCATTTGCTCGAAAAAAATTATCGGCACTCAGTCGCAAGAAGACAGAACTGCGCCTGTATTCGAAACTTGTATGTGTATTGCGCCTGGCTTGAGCGTAATAAGTAATAATAATATTAACTACAATAATATTAACAATAAGGTCAATTTCGCCCGACAGGCGAATCACTGATTGCGACAGAAATTTATTAGACAGCTGTGCAAACTAAGGTTAGTCGTTTTATCAGCTGCATAAACGGCTGATAACATTCGCTTACTAACTAAATTAACCTGCACGTTGTCACGCGCGCACAATCACAAACGAGCACATCTCTCTCGATAATCGCGGACACTCGCTGTCAAAACGCTGGCGTGGGGGAGAGTGGCAGCAACAGCGAGCGAATTGTCCATCGTGCTACTTCTAGCTTCAACGCTAACTATTTGCGCCGAGAATACAGCGCACACGAAGGCATCAGGGGCACTTTAACGAAAAGCTATTCCAAACTGCTTCTATTCTATTTTTGCAATCAGGCCTCCATGATTGCCCAACTTCACTTGTCTTTCACGCAACGTAAATGAAAAATATTAGCGTAGCTTGCACGGGAGGCGCAATGCTACAGAGAAAGCGGAGCTGATGGGCACCTAGCTTGGCATGGCTTTTGGACTAGGCTAAGCACTACCAAGTCATTCCCAGCATTTTCCGGAATTTATTGATCATTTATCGATTATCGATTAGCTGCCGGTTGACTATCGATTGTCTATCGATGAGAGATTAAGCTTAAGTAGTCCCAACCATGCTTAGCTAGACTTAACCAGGCTCAGCTTCGCCAGTTCACAGAGGTATGTGTCATTGCGCTTGGACCCTTTCTGCACTACCGCCAGAATCGGCCCACAATTTCTGTCCGCAGGTTACGGACTAACGCTCGGCTTAAACAGCTCCGCTGTTAAAAAACCGCGAGAGCAACTCACTCTTATATGACGTGTGCACACTAATTATGCATGTGAGACCGAACAACAGAAAAATATTATTTTTCGCTTCTATGCCTTTTTACCATCAGCCATCCGCAATTGGTCAAAAGTTTTCGGGCTGCGTCCACTTCGCCTGTCTGTCACCTGACGTCCAAAAACCGTGAAAAATCACTGCGTCAAGGTGGCTTGTACGCATTAAAGATGCATTATTACGCCGATCACAACTTAATTTTCTTTTTAGTAGCCGGACACTGCCCCGTTCCGACATCAATAGAAGGTGGGTACCCGCCGATCGCTCTGGCACTGGCTAGTCGGAGCTGCCGTGGAGAATGGATTTGCCTATATTAAAAATTTTGCGTGACATTATATGGTTGTCGAGTCCTTTCAAGCACGAAAACGACATCGCTATGTCAAATTTTCTTCACTGAAGATTCGTTTTAGCTGCATTGTTACGTTTCCGTTGCACGCCGACGTGATTTTATAGCAGACACCGAAAGCTAAGTAAGAAGAAGCAGGGGCAAACGCAGACGCCGGCAACACCCTGCTCATCAGGTTATCTACTTTCACTGCGCTAGCCCGGCCCCACGTTACCCCCTCCACTTCTGCGTGCTCATCGCCCTTGGTCAGCCAATCAGGTAAGAAATATATGTTAAGTTAGGCAATGCTATTCCTTTTGAAAGCAAACAACATGTGACCTCCTATAATATAGGAGAGCGTTTCAATAGCCTTCTCAAACAACGCTGCGAGTCACCGCCCGATGCTTGCGTTGGCGGTTACGTAAATTGGACATCAGGTGATTAGAAGGAAAACAGATTGGAATAGTTTTACGTTATAGGGTCCCAGCCATCGGCCCGCCTAGACTTTGTACCCAGCGCAGATCGCTTTCTAGATCGGGGCCGCGCGGCCGCGCTCAGCCGCGTCATACGTAGCCGCCACGGGAGTAAAACGTCTCCCACTTTCCCAGCGGCCTTGTGCGCGATGGAAGACGGAGCGCTTTTTCCCCGCCTTCCTACCTTGCGCACGCGAGACTGAGCAACCATTTTTTGCTCACCCTCTCACGCTTTCACTTTACCCATACCATACGGCGCGCAGCCACGATGTTATCGCACTTGGACATTATACGAAACATCACGTCGACGACGACGGCGGAAATGTGCCTGGAGTGTCCATATATTTGCAATCGCAATAAAATTATGTGGATCCGACTCAGTGTGGTAAGCAGAGTAAGCGAAGCTTTCTCTGCTGTTTGCTTTGACTGACGATAGTACACGGTGATCTTAACAGTGAATGTTTAATTTCTTCAGCAATTAGTGCAACCCGAGAGTGGTGAGTTGATGTTCTGCATGCACCTGTTTGTCCGTGCAATACACACGTGCTTGCTTGATGCATTGTTGTGCGCCGTTTTTCATAACCTTCGAGATTGAGCCACCATTCTTCTAAGATGAATGTGGCACGCTTCCACTCGCACCGGCAACATACGGCATCCGGCCGCGATGTTATCGCAGTCGGACTTCACACGGAACATCGCGGCGACAGCGAAGGCGACGCGGATGACGTCGGCGTAAATGCGCCTGGAGTGTACATATAACTGCTTTCACAATAATAAAAAAAAAAACACTCTCGCCAACAGAAGCCATATAAACCATGTGTGCACCCCGATGGGGGTCAGTTGCTGTAATGTGTTTCGACTGGAAGCATTAGAGCCATGCTTTCCCACCGTAATATAAGTCTAGCATTTACGCGAGTACAAAACGTGCAAGGAAAAGAAGCAAGCACCGAAAAAGATACGTCAATATCTATCCGTACGCTTAGGGTACAGTACATCGAGATACCTCCAGGAAGTTCTGTATGTTAGTTTCAGTAGCGATGGGCGATGACAGATAATTCTAATCGACTATAGTGCTTAGTGTAAATAAATAAGTAAATGAATGGAAGTAGAATGCGGGGCGTTCAACTTTGAATGAGTAATCGCGGCATAGCATAATGGCTGCAAAGCACTGAAATGAATCATCGGGAAGAATTTAATGATGGTTAAGTTTGTGAGAGTGAAAATAAAGAGCGGCTTTGCGACAATATGAGAAGCATTCTCACTGATCGCAACAGATTAATGCCGTCAGCCTAGGAGAATGTGAGAAGTCGCCAAATCTAAAAAGCGCTGTAGGTTTCTGTATGGATTCAATGTGATGAGTTAGGTATGCCTGATGTAGGTTACAAATGTTGGATGCATATTCTATTTTGGGATAAACAAGTGTATGGTACGCGAGCTTGCGTAAAGGCGGAGCCGCGTGCTTTAGAGTACGTTTGATAACGGTATTCTAAGGGAAAGAAACTATTAATTTCGTGTTACGATTTCTTTTAAATACCTAAGACATAGTTGGCGAAATATATCGGCTATGCACAGACTCAAAGCAATAATTCTTGTTTCTAGTTTACCAAGTTCGGCCAGGTTCCTTGCACATAAAAAGTTTGACAACATCCATAGTGTAAGTTGTATATACATTTTAAGACAAAAATAGGTCCATATGGGCCCAAAAGACAGATACAGGAATTTGAAAGGAAGTATACAGTCAGTGTTAAACAATTTTAACCAATATTTCATGCTCATACACCAAGAGAGCGTGGTGCTGAAATGCGGGCAGCAAGAAGCATTTGCCTATGATCTGGTCTTCACTTAAACTTATCTATTCTGTTAAGAGTATATTGGTACCCTGGCGAAAGCGACACTTTATATGAATAACGCAGGTATTTCTACCACAAACAGGATGCTATGAGGAAGAACGCAACCAGCATTGGCAAAAAATTATAAATGGCATCGAACTAAACGTCGGCCCCAACTTTAGAGGAGTCGCTAGAAATCCAGATATTGCTTACAATTGCTTGTTTTCTGCATGATGATAGAGAAATAAAATGGTCATTATTTTTAATACGTTTGGCCTGCAACTATTCGGTGAATTCCGGCCTAACATACACGCATTTCACGATCCCTTGATTTACGAGCCACACATGAAGGAAAGAAGGAGGAATAGTTCAAAAAGAACGGGAGGTTCGCCACTTCTCAGACCGGCTATGCTACTGTGTGGTGGAGAAAAGGGGTAAGGGGAATAAAAAAGTACTAGAAAAGAGATGTTACAAACAAGGAAACAAGAGCAAAAAAAAAAAAACTTGGGCAGCTTGCACTAGTGGTGCAAGGCTGGAGTAAATAGCGGAGCTGGTGATCGACCTAGCTTTTAACATCGAAGCTGCTTAAGCCAGCAGTAGTTTGTATGAATAAATACAACTTTCTTACTTTCTTGCCGAGGCGGGATTTGAACTCGCGTACCCACGGTCCGAAGGCGAGCGTGGCAATCCCTACGCTATACAGCCATTTTTTTTTAACATGCTCGTGAACATGCATTTATTCGAACCACATGATTGCGTTCGAGTGCCGTCGTCTTCGTTCACAGCTGGCGCGTTCGCACGCTCGTGCTCTGCGAGGTCCTTTGCTCGGGAAAGATAAAGAATATGAGAGCGAGGGAGAGAGACGAATTAAAGGAGCGGGTCTGCTGGAACGCGTTGTCGACATTACAACGTGGTGTCGGTGTTGCAAGCTGCTCTACGCAATGCGCAGTGACGGCCATAAATCGGAGACGCGCGAAAAGAAATCATCATCATGAGTAATAAGATGAAAAGTTCACGTGAACTTCCGGAAAATGCTGGGATACGATCGCCCCGCTTAGCTGTTCCAAGCGTTGCGCCGCCGAGTACAAGGTGAAGCGTTTTTTTTTTTCTTCGAGGTTTTACATCGCTTGACTAAGTTTTGATAGAAAATGCTAAGTGCTGCTATGCACGGTATTCTGAAGCGCCTCGTGGCTGACGCACAGATTCTCGTTTGGCCGCGAGATGCGCTTCAAGATGAGCGGCTTGTTCTTCGGGTGTCTGGATCTTCCTTGGTCGCTCCATGTCAAATCTAGTGGGGGTCTTAGGGCTAATTTTGGAATTCGCACTCACTCCCTGTTCGTACCGGGCTTCACTATTTTGCAAAGGGTGTTTGGTCATGCACCGCCCGAGACCACCGCATACGTATAGGATTGGGGCTCTTCCGCTTGCCGCGATCTCCTGTGTTTGCACTCCCTATTGAGAGGCAATCGTAAGGTTACGCGGCAAAGTTCGGTAATCGCCCCCCTCCTTTTCAACGGGGCCATGGCGGGCCTGGCACATCAACTCCAACACATCGAGGCCGATCGCCATGCCATTTATGCGGATGATATCACGGTCTGGGCTACCCAGGGCTCCCTCGGCAAAAAAGAATACAACCTCCAGCAAGCCGCCACTTGTGTTGAGTATTATGTCCATGCCCGCGGGCTGGCCTGCTCCACTGAAAAATCCGAGCTGCTCAGAGATCGCCACCCCACAACTCAGCCGCGCCAGAGTGCCAAGAAAAACCGCGTATGGGAAAACCCCGGGTTCTTCTCGCTGCCAAACTCATCTCCAAACGCTCCATCATCAGAGTGTTAAGTGAGTAGCTGCAATCCAACCGTCGCGCCACACACACCCTCACACTATTGCGCAATACAACACTACGATTCGCCCGCATTATTGCCCGTGTCCCCACCCGCCGCCATGGCATGCGGGGCGAAGATACTATCAAGCTTGTTCGAAGTCTGACACTGAGTCGAATCGTCTACGGCCTCCCCTACCATCACCTAAATCAACAAGAATGTGAAGAAGTTGACGCCATGATGCGTCGGGCCTATCGGGTGGCCTTAAAGTTCCCCCCTGGCGCCCCAACGAGCAAACTCCTTGCCGAAGGGATAAATAACACCTTCACGGAGCTAGGCAAAGCACAAATTGCCACTCACTCCAGCGCGTAATGCTCACACCCACAGGCCGCGCCCTTCTGCAGCTCCTCGGACACACTGGTACCCTCCGGGGGCAGCCCGACTTCACCCAGTCCCAGATCGTGTCCGCACAACACTCACCGTTGCACCTATCCCCCGCAACATAGGACCCCCTACTGCATCATCATCATCATCATCATCATCATCATCATCATTATTATTATTATTATTATTATTATTATTATTATTATTATTATTACATACTCGTACACACAAGGAAACAAAGGAAATAGGGAGGGACCTACTGCACCCGGGCCGACGGGAAGCACGAGTTGAGGCCTTAGCCCTCACGTACCCTCCTTTGTCAGAACATCACGGGGGCTGAAGAAGTTGCCATCGCACTTGCCATCGCTCACGGCAACAAGCTAGCACGGTCGCTTCACGTTCTCACGGACTTCCAGGCCGCTTGCCGCAACTACCTGAAAGGATAGCTTTGTCAACCTGCGCTCAATATCCTCCTAAGGGCACAGGACGCTGGCGAACAGCTGCACATTTGAACACCTCCGATCAGGCATAAGGTCATATGGACACCTGGCCACACGGGGCTGGAGGGAAACCAGACGGCGGACAGGGTCGCTCGAGGGTATACAAGCGGAGCACTCGATTGCCCTGCCCCTGAGGCACGCGTTCCAGTACCGTGTGAATATTCGTCCATTCTATATTATTATAAGGGTACCCGAAGAAAATACTTTCCCTCCCTATCGCTCGCTCACCAAAGAGGAGGCTACCACCTGGAGACTTAGCCAGGCAGGTACCTGCCCAGTGAAATCCACCACACGTCATACCCTTCACGCTGGCCGTTGTTGCGAATGGGGATTTCCGTGTGTCCATCAAAGGTTCCATGTATGGTGCCGTGCCAGGTGCCGAGAGGAGGAGATATCCAGGGAGATTAGAAAACTGTTTTATATACACTGTACATGGTATATTACAAGATGGGCTCCATGATATTGGAGCCGTCTACGTGCTAACATCTTTGCATGTGGTAGCGTTTACATCTCCGAGCGCTCTCCATGGTCGAGCGTGCTCTACATCGTCAAGCGTGCTCTACATCGTCAAGCGTGCTCTACATCGTCAAGCGTGCTCTAAATGGTCGAACCTCAAGCGTCTTTCACAACACTCAAGTCCCCTGTTTTATCCCTTTCGTTTCCCTCTTTCACTCGACGAGGGAACACACTGTAGTTCTTTCAGCCAATCAGCATCTTGGATCAGGTGGCCATATCCCGCACGTGATGTGTCGTCGTTTCCCGCCGGGCTCCGCCTCCAATCTTGTTAGGTCGCCCCCGAACACAGGCAGCGGTTGACACCTTGGGAACCGAACGTTGATGTCGTTCCCCCGGGATTGCCAGACGCGGGCCCCTTTCAAGATTCGCCTCTCCATAGTGGTCAGTTCGCGGAACCAGGTAGGGCGGTGGCTGTCTCGAAAGGCAGCAGTCGGCGTAGCGTCGTCGTGGTTCGGGCGGCGCTGGTAATTCACGGGACCGCACCAAGGGGCGACGCTGCCGTTTAGCCACGCATGAGGTAGCCCGGAGACCAACTGCTAATCCCTCAGTCCCAGGTGACAATTCTCGGCCGCGAGAAAGGGCGCCAGGTTGGCGCGTCTGAGTCGGCGCCGGCCTCCTTTGTCCCGAGGAACCGCCAGACACAACACCGTCGTGTTCCGAGAAAGCCTCTAGATTCCCCATTACATGCACGTGTGGTGCAATCACTACCTTACCCCCCATCCAACGCCCTAGCGCGGAGCGGTGGGAGTCGCTGCTGGCCTGGGCGATCAGCTTAGCCTGATTGAACGGGCACGCAGGGCGGCGATGGCGAGCGGGGCCCTGGACCGCCTCCCCCAGCGCATCTCTCCTCCTCTGCTGGTCACGTTACCTGCTCCCACCCGGCGCGGCTCCCATCCTCTCCTGGTGACGTGACCTGCGTAACACCGCCAGACGGACAGACGGCGAAGGGTCGACAGAGAACAGCTTCGCTGTTAAAACTCCTGATACAGCTTTCTGGCTGCTCAATACGTGCTACATACAAGTGTTTTTCCCAGCGAGAAAAAGCACCTGAATACACGCTAAGTGCCTCGAGCGGTCAGTCGGCGTCAATTTTTCACGCTCGGAAAAACCCTTTTATGTAACATGTATTGGCCAACAGAAAACTCTATCGGGAGTTTTCACAGCGAAGCTTTTTAACAAAGTCAGCCGTAAAACGTAAAAGCCAGCCGCCCCGTAGCTATGGCACCCAGTGACGCCACACCTGCCTGCGACTGCGTTGTCTAGCAACCGCGTCGCTGAGCGTCGCGCGCTATGCTCGGGAGAGAGAAAGAGAAAATGAGAGCGAGAGAGAGAGAGAGAGAAACAAATTTTAGCAGCACCAAGTAGGCAACGCTCAGAGGTACTGCCGACGCCAACAGCGCTTCTCCGTTTCCCTGCATTAGCGCCGAATGCTCGCGGTGTCCGTGATGTCCGTGACTACAGCAGGCGCGTCTGGCGGCGGCTTGTATGACTAGCTGCGCGCTACTGCGCATCCACCGTGACGTCATCCCAGCGTTTCGGTTGTGGGACGCCCGGCACGCCACCCGTACACTGCATAGCTTTCACCCCACTTCGCCTACGTGTGCTCAGACTGCAAGTGCTTCGCGAAGCGTTCCCCAATGCCACGGACCACGAGAAAATGCTTATACGATTCGTATAACTTAGCATCACTTGGCATTACTTCGTATAACTTAACATCACTTCGTATAGCCATCACCAGCTAGGGACCGATCAGCTCTGCTGTGTCTTTAGCCTTGCGCCGGTAGTGTTAGCTACCCCGATTTTGAATGTTGCTCTACAATTTTCTCATTTTCTTATTTTCACTTTTCATCTAATCACACATGAGAAATTGATTATATGATTAAGACTAATTATGTATTTTGGCGGAATGCCAAAAACTATTTGACTCCCTCCAAGCGATGGCAAACAACATTACCTTGGTTCTTTCCAGCTACGTGGCACTTGCATATTATTACATCTTGGTGCATGATACTTTGGACAGCCTGTTTAACCATTATCAAATTTTGTGTTTATGTAGTTTTGGAAGCGTCTCGTGTGTATATGGCTTATGGTGTGTCAGGGTACTTTCCTGTTTGGTTTTCTTCATTAGAATCTTTTCTTGAGATAAATCTTTTTAAAGGGTCTTTGAACCACCCCACGGGCTTGATGAAAAAAACAAAATACAAAAGCGTATTCAACGAGTGGAATACGCTGCTGTGAATATATTTTAAAGTCGTGTGCGGCGCGTGGAGCTTGCAAGCGGTGCACGAAATCACCTTTCTCTCAAAAGCTTCATGTCTACACAAGTCTGCTCCTCGCTCCCTTCTAGATGCTTTATTTCGTCATGTAGCGGATTCCCATACGTGACTGCTATTGGCCAATAGTTGACGTCAGTCATAAAGGGTATTTGGGTCAGTGTGCTTCTTCGTATTGTTACTGGGTATATTTATTGACGAAGTTAAATAAACAGGCTGAAGTAAGAGAAAGTGCGCTTTCAAATTTCGATTATAATTACGTGCTTCCGGAAGAAGCCGACTATCGTCTGCTCAGGCTGGACCGCGGCAGCCCGCGAAGGAAATGAACTTTAACCACCGTGCTTATCGGCGTCGTAGTCGTCCGGTCTCGACAATTTCTACTAGCTTTGAACGCTCAACTAGCCTCGCTCCACGCCAAACTTAAGGTCAGGCCATACTCGCGCTGGCCAGTACGCGCTCACTCGCGGCCGCTCCGGCTGGACGCCTTGGGAGACTAATTGGTAACGCTTCAAAAAATACGCGGGTTGGATGTGGCTACTATCTGTCGGGTACGTATGCTACGTAGCGTAGATAACGCCGCCGCGGCGGCTGCGGTATGTACGCAGGGGTGCCGCGATGAGTCCGGTGACTGGAGCAAGGATATCCTCTGTCTCTATTGTTCTTCACGCTTAACGAGGTGTGTTGGGAAATAAACCGAACTTATTCCTTATTGTACAACATTTTAAGCACTGTCCCCCTCTATGTAGTCCCATCGACTAGCAATATAGTGTTCCCATCGTTTCTTTAATTTTCGGAAAGCCTCCTGCAACGCACTTTCTGGGAAGGCGTGTAGGTCTCTTGTCACATTGCCTTGAATCTCTTTTATGGCTTGGAAACGACATCCTTTCAACATGGTTTTTAGTTTGGGAAACTGGAAAACGTCTCCTGGGGCTAGATCTGGAGAATACGGTGGATGGGGCACAACGTGAGTGTGATGTTTTGCGAGATAACTGCCAACAAGGAGCAACACGTAAGCAGGTGCATTCTCATGATGCAACTACCAAGACTGGGCTTCCAAAATTTAGGCTTCTTACTGCGCACAGTAACCCTCAAATGCGCTAGAATTCCTTGGAAGACTTCCTTGTTTACCATCTGACTACGTAGTACACATTCTTCAGGGACAAGGCCTTTGCAGTAAAAAAGCACACCCACACACACACAACCAACATCACCTTGTTCTTTTACCGACTCATGCGTGCTTTTTTTTAGACGAGGAGACCATTCGCCTACCCCGGCCCTGCGACAACTGCACCTTCATTTCAATGTCATAGCCGTAAAGCCACGTCTCCTCGTCTGTTATGATGTTATTATGGAAGTTTTCATTCTCATTGGCAGTGGAAAGAACTTCCTGGCCGATTTGAACACGGGTATGTTTCTGATCGTCTCTTAACAAACGCCGCACAAATTTTGCTATGACACGACGCATTTCAAGTTTGTCATTTTCAGTAGGATGGCATGATCCAATGCTTATGCCCACTTCGTCAACAAGTTCTGGAACAGTTAAACGATGATTTCCACGAATCACAGCACAAACTCTCTCGACATATTCATCACCTGTTGATGTGGAAGGTCGTCCATGCTTGGTATGGTGACCGACCGATATTCTGCCCTATTCGAAATGCTCAAACCACTCGTAGCACTGCGTGCAACTCATACAGCTTTCCCCGTATGCTTAGCTAAGTAATTGAAGCACGCTCCCTCTGCCGGTTAGCGCGCTATTTGAAAAGTCCGGTTTCTTTTTGAACACACCTGGTATGTTAAGGGCATAGAAAGACGACTGGAAAACAGCGAATAAGGGCTTGATATATCTTACATGCGTAATGGTCAAATGGTCTAACAGAAAGTCCTTGGACTGATATATGCGAATGACGTAGTGCTACTAGGCGGACAATACAATATAATTACTGACACTTGCGATTATCTGTGGCAACACAGCAACAAATCAAGGCGTTAAGTTTAGCACAGAGAAGTCGGCAATTTTGATCTTTAAGAGACGAGTAATTACGTGGTGTCAATTCAACAGCACGTCATACCCATAGTCAAGCAATATAAATATCTCGGCGTATATATAAACAAAGGAAAGACTTACTCAAGCACCCACCAAGATAATCTGAAAATAAAGAGCAAGCAGAACGTAGTAATATTGAAACACCGAGCACTGTAGAGCCACAATAAGTAGGCGGTGGTGCGTGGAATATGCAAAGTAGTTATGGTACCAGCGCTAACATTCGCAAGTGCCATTCTATGCTTGAAAGCGGATATCTAGTCGGGGTTGGAAGTTTACCAAAGATCAGTAGGCCGGTTAGATTTGGGAGCCCACGGTAAAACCACAAATGAGGCAGTGCAGGGTGACATCTGTTGGGCCTCTTTTCAAGTCACAGAAAGGCAGAGCTAAATTAGTTTTGAAGGAAGGCTCAGAAACATGGATCAAAATAAATGGGTACCTAAAGTGCAAAGTATCTGTACCTGAACAGCGTGTACACATAATGAAGGAAGAGGTCAAGAATGTTGGCAACCAAGCACAGGCTTGTAACTCCATGGTCCTTGGTTAGCACAGGCTAACCAAAAAGGACCATGGAGTTTTACAAGAATCTGAAGAAAAAAGTTACAAGGAAAATTTGTACGATAACACAAAGGGGAGTGCCTTGCTATTTGAGGCTCGAGGCGGTTGTGTAAGGACAGAAACATACCGGAGCAAATATTCGAAACTAGATGAGGCATGTGTATGCTTCGGCAAAAATCCGGAGACGACTCAGTACATTCTAACGCAATGCGAAAGGATTCAACCAGTGGGAATCGTAGGCGACGTACACCTTCCAAAAAAGCTAAAACTAAAAGTTGTAAAAGTGGACTACAGCATCAACCGCTCAGCAGCAGAGATAAGTAAGAGATGTTTGAGTATTGGTGAAAAAAAAAGTCGCGGTTTCACCAAAAAGGCGAAGCATCAATTGCAATAGCAAATTAGAGAGCTGTATGGAGTAAGGATAGTAGTTTTTGCAGCCGTATAAACTTGGACATGCAGCAGCTCCAGCAACGCGCAGAACTATTGTCGATGCCGCTGGCGTTTTGTCCGCGTTTGCACCGAACGCGTGCGGCGTTGGTGACTGTTGCCGGTGCCTGTGGGGGCGGCTCGGAGGTTTTCGACGAGATCCGAATGGGACACTCGTCGAGCAGCGTCGGAAGTCTTACCCACCTTCTCGCCTCACAACATTTTTATATGAATACGCATTTGGTGCTGCAGCTAAACGTCGCTTCCCCTCCCTCCTTTCCGTCCCCCCAACGGCCGTTCGCGCGACGGAAGAAGTCGCGTTTGCTCTCCGCTTTGCGTTGGCTCCCCGTGAAAGCGCGCGAGTGAAAGCGCGCGTCCCTCGCGCACTTTCACTCGCGCATACAGCACACGGCGCGCGGCGACAATTTCATCGCCGTTGGACTCTATACGGAACCTCACAGCGACGGCGACGCCGACGGCAGAAATCCGCTTGGAGTGCCCATATATTGTCGCAATAAAAAGCAGGCAAGACTGGATCTGTAACATTGCTAGGTTGCTACAAGGTAGATTTTGAAAGAAAAAAATTATGGAGATGAATATAAAAATTCTAGATAAAAAACATGCATAGCATACCTGATTAAATCGAGCAGGGTACAGGACTCTTTGTCACCGCTCTGTTTCAAAGGGTATGCCATTAAATCATCATCATCTAACCGCATTCCGACTCGCTGAGGACAACCGCGTTTGGCTATCGTTTGGCGCGTCGTAGGCACCAAAATACGTCCCATCATAATATCATGGTTTTCGTTCCTGAAACCCCGGAATTAATTTAGCATGACTTTGTTTCGGACAATTCTACATCCGCAGTTATTCCAAGCCTCAAGGCAAACCAATAAATTTTCCACTAAATAACCGTGAAATAATAGTAGATTTCTAAACTATGAAAAACGTTCTGACACAAAATTTGACGCCACTGTATTGTGCAACCTAGTATGCCATGGGTTCAGCATCAACTCACTGCAATTCATCACTAGTTGCTTGTCCGCGTTAAAAAAAAAAAAAAAAACCTGGTCAACGCCAACAAGTCGGGGTTCTGTGCCATAGCATGGTATTAAAACTTAACAATGTGTTTTGGGGCCAGTACTTTCTTACCTGTACAGTGATTGAGCTTTTGCAATATAATTCCAAACTTTATCATACCACCAATATATTTCCATATTTTCGCTCAATGCTGCAATCAATACTGCAATACAGCATGATGACTGAGCTCCAAAGTGTTAGCAAGCGATTCCTGGAAAACAAATCCACTTTATAGACTGGTAGAAAACGAAATGCGTTATTTTTGTTGCGTAAAGAAAGAATACTAAAGCAAAACGAACTTACAAGCCTACGCAACAGACAGGAAGAAATGTTTGCTTTTTATTTTTTTACATTGCGTTTTCTTCTTCTTTCTTCTTTCTGGCGTTTACGCGCCAAAACCAGTTTTGATTGTGAGGCACGCCGTGTTGGAGGGCTCTGGTCTAATTTGGACCGACCTGGGGTTCTTTAACCTGCACTACAACGCAAGCACACGGGCGTTTTTGCATTTCGCCTCCATCGAAATGCGGCCGCCACGGCCGGGATTCAATCCCGCGATTTCGTGCTCAGCAACGCAACGCCTTGGCATCGACTGAGCCACCGCGGTGGGTATTGCGTTTTCGACCAGCACATTCAGTGGGGAGAACAGGGGCGGTATTCTGTAAGAGTCTACCTAGTGGAGCACTGTCCGTTTCAGCTGTCACTGATTGGCTGCTGCTTGATGTGCAGGAAGGTGCCAGCCAGTCTCCTTCCTGCACGTCAAGCAGCAGCCAATCACCGACAACCGAAATGGACAGTCCACTAGGTAGACTCTTACAGAATACCGCCCCCGATCTCCTGTTTAAGTGTGACACAGTGGCATATGGCTGTAATTTCCTAATTTACGCCAAACAATGCTCTTCCGACTCTGCGCTCGGGTTGTCGGCATAACTTGGCTTTTTACTGCATTTTGTGATTCTCACGGCATTTGCAGTTATAAAATTCTGGGTTCCTTGAGAATTAGGCGAAGATGACGGTGTCACTTCCTGTGAACATCGTCATAACATCGTCATAATAGCAGCACTTGCAATGAAAAGGTTCGTTGACCATCTTTGTCATCCAGCCGTAGTCCAATCTATTAATTATCGTGCTGTGAAGCGCTCAATTCGGCGTGGCTACATAGAGGAATCGCACACCATCACTCACCATGAGGCAGATATATAGACAGCCAAGTTTATATATTCACTCTTAGGCATAAGAAAAGACTTGGGGTGTAGAACAAAAATCATTATGCGCACACAAATCCGTAAATTGAACGAAGCAGAGCAGTTAAGTCACGACACGATAAAACCCAGATTAGCACTTGCTCATTTATCATTCAATAAACGGTAATGCGCAAGACTCTTCGTAATTTCTGATAACCAAATGAATAGCCCTCTATCGTGCGTCTTGTCTCCAAGCTACTGCTACGCTAGTCCACGCTACATGGTGCAAGCAAATACTGTGATAAAATGACACAAACGCTTCAGCAGACATACCTTGAGACAGTAGCAGCAAAACCTAATCGCGAGCGCATCACAAGCTGCAGAGGCAGCTTGTTAAGATAGTGCTCCTTATATAGTTTGTGCTCATGCGAACCGACTTCATCGGCCCACAAAAGGCAGCTGCTGGAGGCGACGCCGCCGCCACTGCCTCTTTTTGCAGCATAGGTGACTTATCCCCTCGGCAGCAAGCACCAAAAGAGCCAGGCTATTCCCAGCGGCATAAACAGCGGCATAATCGCTGAAAGGAACGTCGACCGACACGAGACTCTTCTTGCTGTTAGGCGGAGGGCGGCCACGCAAGGCATGCGTCACAAGGCCGGACTCCTCCAGTGCCAGAAGTAGACGTCGGTGCTGGTGCCTGCGGTGAGAAATTGCAAAGAACACTAATTTGCACTACAGACAGTATTGACGGCAGGTGAAGCTAATAGAATAATGTGACGACAACTGCAGGATGACAATAACGTGATGACTCCTTATTGATGACAATAAGGAGCGTTCGGGCAATTGCCACCATTACACCGTCGTTGTGCATTCATGCTATCACGGTGTGCGTGCAAGGACGCCAACACCACTTACACGTATCATAACGCCCCGCTCCATCAGCTCTCCAGCAAATCTATCGCAGCGTTCTTGCTCCGCTATGTGCATACAACACCGCGGTGAATTCAGCGGTGTAAGCTGAACTGACATTAAAGTTCCAGCCACGAATTGAAATGCTTTTCTTTAGGTATGATAATATGCACAATAGAGCTGCTAAGCGTGCAACGCCGCCGGTGGCACTTATCAGCGCGCCATCGTGGTTAACGTGTACTTTCTAATTCATAAATTTGTCACAAAAGTAGGCTACTATGAAAAAGCCTCAATAAATTGTAGAACCGCCTTTTTTGTTATGTGGCTAAGCAGCTATGAAACTACGCGCGCTAATTAATACGCGCACCCGTGTTGGTACGCGAAAATGAAACGTGTGGTGCGGGTCAACTCATGCGCCATGCACTGGCCCAGCCACGCATAGCTCGGTAGTTTGAAACCTTGCCTGCAACCCACCCGGGCCCGAAAGATTTGAGTCTTTGCGACCTTACTCAACCCGGCCCCGCCTTGTTGGGCACTGCAGTATGGTTTCCGATTTGAAGAGAAGCATGGCTTCAGGCTGACGATGTCAGGCTTTTTACTGAAATAATCCGCGGAAATGCAACAACTCTAATAGAAAAAAAGAGAAATACACCTAGGAGCTGTTCAGTACGCTGGTGCGTTATTGTGTGATATGCATGAACGCCCGTCCTACGCTTGTACTACGGTAGCACATAGCGAATGCATCGGTGGCTATATTTTTGTACACATCGCTAGGCATTTCATCTAATCGAAGAGCTATTGCTACGTACAATGTTAAAATTCAAGAAAGCAAAATTCGCGGGAATGTAAATATAAAGACGCTGGTCTACTGGCTTACACTACACTGCTATTACAAGCTAATTTAGCTTGAATATTTTTCAGCAGGTGACACGCAAAGACAACGCTGATGAGCGACGATAGTCTTCAATATAATGAGATATTTTTGTTCTTCACTCTGCTTTACTTTATTATTGTCAGTTAAGTAAAAAGAATGGCGAAACACATTAATGAAAGCAAAGTAGAAGGTAATTGTGAATACCACAAACATATTTTTATACTGGGATCCTTAAACAAACAGTTTTATCGATCTGCGATAGTCCCAGCAGCACCACAAAGTACAACTTTATTCTATTTCATTGCTTAGTTTCTCCAAGAGGTACAATTTGCAGGATTGTACCATTTGTGTGACAGAGTCTGTCGATAGTTACCTGTACCTTATGAAGCCTACTCAAATTATTTCTTGCGCTTTCCTGATGAGGGATACAAGTGGCCGACGCATGTTCTAGAATGGCTCGGATGAAACTCTTGTAGGCAGTTAGCTTTACGTGTCGCATGGCTTGCTCGAGTGTTGTCCTTATAGTCATAGCCTCAGATTTGTCTCGCAGTACACGTTATATAAATGTGATCCCACACTAAATTGCGCTATTGTTATAATCAATTCCTAAATTGACTTGCATGTACCAGTCTATTGTCATCAACAGAATATAATATAGACATTACTTTCACGGTTTAAGTAATATGGGTGCCTGTTGATTTAGCGTATCATTTTCATGCCCCCCAGCCTGAAACCACCTATGGAAACCTTCAAGACAACGACTAAATCTGAGCTTGTCCGCCGTGACGGTTATGGCGGAACAAATTATACTGCCATCAGCAATGAGCTTCAATTTAACGGGTGATGCAGCGACAGTAGAAGAAAAATAGTCTGAACCCTTTTTCGTGATGACTTTCAATGGTAATGCGTTAAGCATTGAAATACCACAGGGACAGAACGTTTTGCCACGGTCGAAAAGATTTATGTATTAGGCGTGCACTGCAGCGGGACTGCTCTTTCACGCTTAATTAAGAAGACTAGGCATCATCTAGCGGCGCTAGCGCGAAGCTTGTGCGTGGCCTCTGAAAAGCATGATGTGCCGGAGCGCACGAGCGCTGAAAAACGCCTCATGCGGCAGCCAGGCCACAATCGCGTTTATTGTTGGCGCTGCAGAGAGGAGAAGCGTGGCGCGCCAGTGCGTGCGAAGGCGGATAATTGTTAACCGGCTTGCAGCTCAGGCAGTCGCACATACTCACTGACCAATGCTTTCGAAATGCTCATTGATGGGCGGCACATAACCTCTTCATCCATGACGCAGCTTTCTGAAGCGATGACAGGGAAGGCGTTCATTAAAAAGGGCGCATGTCAAGTGGATTTTTGACTGTCACAGAGCGGCATAGTTTCGAGTCATCGACACGCCGATTAATGGCCGCCAAAAACGTCGTGTTCTCGCGGTGCAGCATATAGTTTGGAGATAGCGACACGCCGATTAACGGGCGTCAAAAAAACGTCCTGGCCCCACGGTGCGGCATATAGTTTCGAGATAGCGACACTAATAATGGACTCAAGTATGTGCGTGAGCGTCCATGTGGTGCAGTGCGGAGGCGCGACCTTTGACAGCGGAGGCAGATTCAGCCGTTCCCTCGCCCCTGATTAAAAGGGGCGCCGCCAAGACTTTTGGTAGGAGTCATGCAATAATTAGGTGAACTCTGCATACCTGCAGTTCCCCTACATAGGGAACTAGGGAAATGAGAGGCTATTAAAGCGCAGGTTTTAGGCCCTGCTAATCAGTCCAGAAGCTGAGCCTGCAATCGGCTGAGAAGCAGTCGAGGGGCTAGTGCCGTCCAGCATCGCCTGGGCCGCCTAGCCACGTGAGAACTCCGAGGAACTAGTTGGCGTATGAGACGACAAACCAACGTCTGCAACGAAGCTCACGGTAGTTCGCCTCAAGTTTGCTCAACCTGCTTGAGAGAAGACGTCAAATCTAGACTCCCGGGAAACCCAAACCAGCAATCGCATTCACCTAGACATGATCAGCTTGCCAGTACTCTTCAGGGAAGCTTCGCGCGCTGATCTCACGGTTTATGGCCTTGGTGATGCCCGGCCACGCGTATGAGATCATTTGTTTTCTTTTGAACTTTATTTTAGTCAACTACTGTTAAGTGTATTCTTGTATATTTGATCGACGCCCTGTTTCATGTTTATATCCACTGTTAATTGCTCGTCATACTTATTTATTTTCCTCATTGTGTTATATTCAGTTCAGGTGTGTTAGTCTGTCTTGTGTCTTTTTTATTATTTTATTTTATTTATTTGTGTATATTTATCAGCCCATAAATATTTTGTTTTGTTTTTTACTCCCGACTCTGACTCTTTCACTGTGTTCGCTCGAGTACGGAATGACCAACCGCCTCGTATAACCCGTCGATCGAATTCGCGTCGACGGCTAACGGGTGACAGCCATGACAGTGATGCAGCCCGCAAATGCATCGGGTAGCTGCACTTGAGTAACCCTTGCGACGCGTGTTCGATATCACTCAGCATTGAAGAAATGTAAGGGAAGTTTTCCGCCATTTTACAGCGGAGCCTTCCCAGTGTCACATACCCAAGTTCTATTCATAGATGATCATTGAATAGCGGGACAGTACGCCTACTAACATATAATTCAAGTTGACACAGACTCAAGTTGGCATCAAAGAGGCTAATTGGAGACCACGGATCGAGTGGCACAAACCCAGTGCTCCAAGTCGAGGTCAAAAAGGTTCTTCGAACTGTTTTGGTACAGTGGTTCTTCTTCTTTCTGGGGTTTTACGTGCCAAAACCAGTTCTGATTATGAGGCACGCCGTAGTGGAGGGCTCCGGAATAATTTCGACCACCTGGGGTTCTTTAACGTGCACTACAACGCAAGCACACGGGCGTTTTTGCATTTCGCCTCCATCGAAATGCGGCCGCCGCGGCCGGGATTCGATCCCGCGATCTCGAGCTCAGCAGCGCAACGCCTTAGCTGACTGAGCTACCCCGGCGGGTTTGGTACAGTGGTACCTACCAGATCCTGCATCTACTGTTACCCACACGGGGGTCTCCCCTGCGTCTTCTCTGGACCTCAATAAAGTTATTTCACTCACTCACTCACCCACGTCGGCGTGAAAGGGGTTCGTTCAAGAGGGATACGCATGTTCAGATTGTCATAGATTCAGTGACGTATGTTGCTCCTATAGTTGGTTTCGAAACCTGTTACCACAGAACACCACCCCGATGCGTTACTTCTTCGAACTCGGACTACCTAGTGACCAGGTAGACGGGAGAACGCTTTGACAGAAACATACCTAGATTCAAGCTTAGCTCCCGAAAAATGCGTGATGTAACGTAGGAATACTAACGCATTAGGAAAGATCCCTTAAATTTATTCGATGTTCAGTGTAATCGAACCCACGTTGCGAGCATTCCTCAAGGATAGCCACCGGACGTTAGGACGTTTTAGCAGGCTGCGCGACAAATTCACTAGGTATGTGCCGCGTTTCAGGGAACGTACTTCACGCCAATGCTTTAGCGAGCTGAGTCATGAATGCACTATATGCGGCTCTTCAATGAACATCTCGCCCACTTGGGTCACTCAGTATGTGCCACAATTTGAGCGGCAAGTCAGGGAACCGGCCTTGGACGCTTCCTGTCTGGGAATTCCATGCGCGGACTTCTCGGCAGAGCCGCCAGATAGCGTAGCCTGTTCAGAAAGAATCGCGTTAGGGGAGCCAGGTTGCCGCATTACGCGTTTTTCAGCGTTCGCACGCACCGGTACGTCATGCATTTCGGAGCCTCCGCTAGATAGAGCCGAGATTTCAAATGGGAAGCAGGAAAGAGGACTCTCGCTGCAGTACACGCCGCATGCATAAATTGTTTGGATGCTCGCAATACTCTGTATTGCTATGTTGATTCAATACCAAACACATTACCGTCGGCAGTCATTGTGAGATGTGCTCTGGCAATTTTTTTAATACTAGTCTTTTGTAACCACTCCCCTCTTTAATCTAACTAATACTTTAAGGTGAAGAGGAGATACAACATAAATATACAAATAAATAAGTAAAAAATTGACAAAAAAGCTTATTAGGAACACCTATGTGTGCCCATGCAAACTTGTTTTCCTTGCTTTTCGCATCTAGAAGGCGCAAAGCATGATTTATCCAATAATTCAGCCTTCCTGCGTTTATTGTAGCCCTTAGCTAAATTTCGTTTCTTTTATTGGTGCATCAGTCGCCATACACAGCGACTACAAGATTGTTTAACCACGAAAAAAAAACAATAAACGTTTATTCTGCGGAATAGCCAGTATGTGTCCTTTCTTCAGTCTAGGTTAGAGATGCAAAATTTCCGGAAATTTTGTGGAATTGGAAAAACTTTTTCCTATGTTTTTTTCAGAAATTTTGTAAAAAATGGAAAAGAAAAAATTTTCTTTAGCATACAGTCAATAGTTTATTGCGAATTGTCAAAAGCCATAACTCTCATTATGTAAATAACAGAAGTGAAATGCTTTCTGCCTTTTCACAAAAGAATGCCGGGTTTAACAAATCTAAGACAAGCCAGAAGCATCACCGCGAACGCGTTCAGTTCTCTGTGAACGGGTGCGGCTTCTTAGAATTGTTACGGCAGTTAGAACAAAGAACACTGAAATGTCTCTTCTGTGGCTATTTCGTCGTGGCTTCGACTATGGAAACATTGATGAAGATGTCTCCCCGACCGTGAAGTGCATCCGCACGTGTGAAATTGGCCTTACCATTGCAGAATCTTCTTCCACACGGCTTAATATGCGGACATCCGCCACAGGTTGCACAAGTGCCCGAGGGAAAGTCAAAATTGAACAATAACGGGCACCAAAACATGAGAAACTGCACCCAAATGACGAAGCCACGCTGACGCTGGAGCTGACATTATGTGATATCGATGGCGAGTGGTCAGCCGTCGTTTGGTGTTTCGGCATCATGTGCGACGTTTCGGTTTCGCGTTCAGCGCTTCGCTGTCACGTTCAACGCTGGGTGTTGCCTAAGTTTTATTTCTGTACGTTTTCCCCGCGGAAATTTTGGCCAATTTTTCCAACTGCGCCGAAAAAACGAAAAAACAACAACATTTTTTTCCCGAAATTTCTCCGATTTTTTCCGCACGTCGCATCTCTATATAGTCTAGGTGGGCTGCTCTCTTGGCCCAGAAAGCCGTTTGCTAATGCCTCGGGCGGTGCTCGGTTGTCCAGAATTCGTCGATCCTCCATGCTCGTTGCCGTTAACATTGCATCCCCCCTCCCCCGTATCTTTGATAGCCTATAGCGATTCCGAAGCTTCAACTTGAGTTTATTTCTCGTGGTGTGGGCACACCTACACCATGTGTTGCAGGGTGACCAGTGCATCACAGAATCGAAATAGGTAACAATCGGTAATCGAGAGAACGTTTGTTTCCATATACAGTAATACCACAACTAATTACTCCTTAAGCGCTAGGAACATTATTAAAGTAAAAACCACAACAAACTACGGCAATCAGGTTTTACAGTGGCAGATTTCTAATTCACTTAATGATGAGCATGCTTTATTTGAAAATATGCAAGATTCCTCAACCATTTCAATATTCAGAAAGAAATGGAAACTGTATTTTCTCGACAATTGAATCCTGTTGTTTAATTGATTTTCCTGCTTTTCAAATGATATGTTGTCATGTGCTGCAAGACGTTTTGCTGCCATTTGGCTTTGGCCTTTCTGTACCTACCTTTAGTTCTTCATTTCCATTATTTATACTTATTTTGCAGTATTGATTTGTTGTATGTATAATTATAGCATTCGTATATATTGTAACGACGTGGGATCGACGAGGACGCGGAGAAGCACCAACAAGGACACCTTATCAATTGTCAACAAAACCAACAACGTCTTCTTCGTCTCTACGCTTAACCTAAAAGCCCGCGCTACTTCAACCTCGTCCCCACTGGCACATACCCGCGACAATATAGTTGTTCCATTGGCTCCCCCCGTAGACAAAAAAAATCATCGTCCCGATGACAGGGGCTTGGCAAACTGCGATAAAAAAACTGCACAGTCTTGTTAGTCTTCATAGCACGGCTTCATACGAAGCACGTGAACGACTTCGGGTAAATACCGTCGGCGCTTTGAACAGTGAGAGCCCTCCGGAACGACTTCGTATAGTTGACGTCACTGATGCGTCGAAGAACTATGTAGGGCCCGAAGTATCTGCCCAGGAGCTTTTCAGAGAGCCCACGCCAACGAATAGGCGTCCAGACCCACACTTTGTCATCGATGTTGTATGTTAGGGGTCTGTGCCGAAAATTGTAGCGTCTGGCGTCACAGTCCTGTTGTTCGTGGATTCGCCAACGCGCAAGCTGCCTAGCTGCTTCTGCTCGCTGTGTGGTGTCTTCAGTACCCGTCTCGTTCTCATCAAATTCATGAGGAAGCATTGCGTCTAATGTTGTTGTAACCTCACGGCCGTACACGAGGCTGAAGGGTGTCTTGCGAGTGGTCTCTTGACGAGCCGTATTGTACGCGAAGGTGACATAGGGTAAAACCTCGTCCCAGTTCGTGTGCTCTACATCGACGTACATGCTTATCATGTCAGCCAGTGTCCTGTTGAGTCGTTCCGCCAGCCCGTTTGTTTGAGGGTGATAGGCCGTGGTCTTCCGGTGGGCGGTACCACTTAAACGGAGAACGATGTCCAAAAACTTGGCCATGAACCCAGTACCTCTGTCCGTGATGACTACGGCGGGAGCGCCATGTCTTAAAACGAGGATTCAAGAAAAAATTGCGCCGCTTCATCTGCTGTTCCCCGTCGCAGAGCACCTGTCTCGGCATATCTAGTGAGATAATTCGTGGCGACGATTATCCACCTATTGCCGGCAGTAGACGTTGGGAAGGGGCCCAGAAAATCCACGCCTAGTTGTGCAAATGGTGTGGCGGGTACGTGAACAGGGTGCAGAAGGCCGGCTGGCTTGACGGAAGGCGGTTTGCGGCGCTGGCAATCCAGACATGTCTGAACATAATGTTTAACGACCGCAGCAAGTCTCGGCCAGTAGTCCACGGCCAAAAAAAGTGTTCAGCAGTCCTGTGGGCCATCAGCAAGTTACGACATTACTTATACGGCCGGCCATTTCGAGCGATCAGTGACCACCATTCACTCTGCTGGCTTGCCAATCTACGAGACCCGTCAGGTCGCCGTGCTCGTTGGAGCCTCCGCCTCCAGGAATACATAACTGTTTGTCTACAGATCGGGCCGTAAGCATAGCGACGCTGATTGCTTGTCACGTTCTCCTATTCCCTTGACATCCTCCGACTTGGAGCTAGATTTGCCGTTTCTTGGTGTCGTCGACGTGGTGCGCATGGCTGACTACCAACGTGCAGACTCTGAACTGCTTCCAGTCATCCGATATCCTGAGGGAGCTGACGTTGTTGTCCCACGCCCACTTTCACGAGGATTGACATCGTACTGCCCTCGGAACGATGTCCTGTACAAGAAAAATTTCGAGAACAGAAAAGAAACGTTCCTTCTCGTCGTTCTGACGGCGCTGCGCGAGGAAGTTTTACAGGCGTGTCATGACGATCCCTGTGCCGGCCACTTAGGCTTCGCGAGGACATTAGCGCGCATACGGCAGAAATACCACAGCTATTTTCGTCGGTTAAGCGCTATGTGCGAACGTGCCGTGACTGTCAGGGGCGTAAAGTCCCACCCGTCAAGCCTGCCGGCCTCCTTTAGTCTTTGGATCCGCCTCCGGCGCCGTTCCAGCAAGTGGGAATGGACCTTCTTGGTCCGTTCCCCACGTCTTCCTTGCAAAACAAAAGGATAATCGTGGCAACCGATTATTTAACTCGCTATGCGGACAAAAGCTGTGCCGCGGGGAACTGCTGCTGAAGTCGCCAGCTTCTTCGTCCACAACATCGTGCTTCGTCACGGTGCACCCGCTGTGCTCATTACTGATCGCGGTGCAGCGTTTACAGCGGAGTTGTTGCAACAAGTCGTCACGCTGACAGATAACAAAGAGAGATGTTTATTCCCGGCATCGCATTGACGACGCTCTTGACTGCCTTCACGGATCCCAATACTTTTCATCAATTGACCTCCACTCCGGCTATTGGCAGATTAGCGTCGACGAGATGGACCGCGAGAAAACCGCCTTCGTCACACCGGACGGTCTGTACCAATTTAAAGTCATGCCCTTTGGATTATGCAATGCGCCAGCTACATTCGAGCGCATGATGGACTCTATGCTGCGCGGCTTGAAGTGGTCTACATGCCTCTGTTACCTCGACGATGTGATTGTGTTTTCGTCGAACTTTGAGAGCCACCTGAGGCGCCTCGCGACCATACTCTCCATGTTTCGCAGGGCTGGCCTTCAGCTAAACTCCTCCAAGTGCCATTTCGGTCGCCGTGAAATTA